>NC_136972.1:1642500-1842500 GCF_032717465.1 Coenobita brevimanus
GGTAGTGGTGGAGGGATAGTAGGGACTGTCCGAACCATCCCCCTCCTCAACTGTCCGAACCATCCCCCTCCTCAACTGTCCGAATCATCCCCCTCCTCAACTGTCCGAACCATCCCCCTCCTCAACTGTCCGAATAATTCCTAATCTATGTATTTAATTGATGGGTACCCTGAAGTTTCACCCGAGAGAGTTTAACATTCCTTTCTCATAGCAATAAGTTCTACATGCAACACAGATTCACCCTGATAATGCACAGTTCAATGCTTGGCGTATTCATAAAGGTAAAGCTTACTATATGCACTCAAATTATTATATACGAGATGCAAAACAAAAAATAATAATAATAATAAATAAAATCTGACTTGCATCAAAAAGCAAGGGGTTTCTAGCTTGGAGGTTCCGTGTGGTCGAAGTAAACAAACTCTCCCACTTTCACGCAAGATCACACGTCTCTAGGTCCCATACGTTTCTCAGGGAATTCACTGTCCAAACCATCCCACTGTCTGAATCATCACCACCCTCCCCTACAGTCGAAAAAAAATCGTGCGGAAGGGGTGCAATGATATCTGGAATGGCGAATATTGCTTGCAGGCTCTGAAGAAGGTTTATCTATTATCAGCTGAGTATACATATAGTAATTATACCCAGGTACTGTCACAACCACACCATGTAAATCATCCTAATCAAAGCGGGTTTACCAGTGATGTGCAATGTTAATCAGGCTTTTTCAGGAATCATTGTCCATGGTGTCAAATTGTTTCATGCCAAATGCACACTGGTAGTTTTTTGACAGACTGTATCTGATGTTAAGGATTGCTGATCACATCATTGGGTCAAAGCTGGTTGCATGTATTACTATTATTGCTGCATCCCAGAGAACCCTGGCAGTCACGGAGAGAAAGGAGAAAAAAAAAAAAAGACTCAGTCAGGGCTCCATATTCTCGTGAACGAAGATGTTTTAAACCTCTTCCATATTAGTATTTTTGCATCAGTGTGGTTAACATAATGATGTGCATTATTTGTGCAAAGTATGCCGACATTAGAATGACTAGGATACCACGAAAGAGGACTGTAACTTGCAATAAGCAAAATATGTTGCTTAGGAAGAGGCAATACAAACCATGTGAACCGCAAGACACTGCCCTCTACCTGATGATTTCACCAGTGATCTGTTGCTTAGGGTCACGGTGGATGGGAGGACGCCCGGCACCTGGACTCTGCATGGGTGGTGGTGCGGCTGAGGGACGTCAATGACAACCCGCCGCAATTCACCCGCCAGAATGCACACATCACTGTCAGGGAAGACGCCAAACCTGGCACCCTCCTTGCCTCCTTCCCTGCACAAGACCCAGATGGCGTAAGTCACTTGGCTGTTAAGCAACCAGTGTTTAGCTTTGCATTACTGTATTATATACGAGTGTGTGTATATATATATATATATATATATATATATATATATATATATATATATATATTTATATATATATAGATAGATAGATAGATAGATATAGATATATATATATAGATAGAAAGATATAGATATAAAATGTGTGTGTGTGTGTGTGTGTGTGTGTGTGTGTGTGTGTGTGTGTGTGTGTGTGTGTGTGTGTGTGTGTGTGTGTGTGTGTGAAGCTACAGAACGTGGTGGATTTTTTTTTTTTTTGCCTATCTGATGGAGCCATGATTTCGAGGGCTGGAATGATGAGTGAATGGAAGCTTGACCCATTGAACTGGGCAAACTTTGGCTGTGTGGACGTTGCTACTCCTCACCAAGCCCTAAGGTGGGAAAGGAGGTCCGAATGATGATTATGATGATGATGATGATAATGATGATGATGATATATAAAACAGACTATTCAGCACAGTGTACTCCCACAGTATGTTGTAGGGTTGGTATTTTTCTTCTTACTTAACAGAAATTTAGTGTTTGTACCTGAAATGTACCAAATGAAAACTACAACAGTGTCTCTTTGCTGTCAGTCAGGAACTGGACACTGTTTAAGGCTGATGTCTGCTTATCCTTTCAGTGAGCAGGTACCCGCATAGGTGTTTTATTCTGACTGCTGTTAGACAGTTAAATCTAGCTGTTTGAAGCTCCTGCCAATGGAAGAGTTTTGTTAGTGTTCATCAGAAATTATTTTTCATCCCTTGGCTTTGTAGGGTGGGCATCAGGAAGTTGATTATCGTGTGGAGGGTGGGTGGGGCGCTGTCAGTGTGGATTCTGCAGGTGGAGTCAGCCTGCACAGTGCCTTGGACCGCGAGGCCCCTGATGGCACTGTGGGTGTGGCCAGGATCCTGGGCGTGGACCGTGGCCACCCACCCCTCACCGCCACCGCCACCCTCACCATCACCCTCACCGACGTGAACGACACCCCACCCCTCCTCCTGCCACCCACCCTCTTCCACGTCACCGAGGACGCAGCTCCAACCCACCTGGGGGTCCTCACAGCCACTGATGAGGACGTGTGGGCGCTGGGCCATGGCCCACCATTCACGTTCACGTTAGCGCCAACCAACCCACAGCATATCATGGACAACATAGCCCTTGACTTCAATTCCCGTAAGTATAAGACGATAAGTTCATCAAATGCATTGGTCTTTATGTGGCACATCTTTTATCTTGTGATATACTATAAATAAGTATCAGCAGGAAATGCAAACAAGAAACTGGAACTGTGCTGTATAGTGATTTTCCATTGTTATCAGAGAACACGTGTGAGAGTGAACAGAGATGTAGTGAATGATTTGGTATCACTGCCCAGGCCAAACGAGGGTGAATGGTATTATCTGAAATGTTCATTGTTTACATAAGTTTAATTATGAAAGGTAATGGTTATGAGTTTGTATCACAGAGTTTGGAACAACTACTGTCCTGGATGGCAAAAGAGGACATCTGAAATGTCAAGTGTATCTTTAATTTGGTATGTTATGTATAGAACAAACAAGATAAGAAATACTGATATCCAAAAAAAAGGGGAATGTGAAAAGCAATGGATTATTTTGCAACAGACTCTGCCTAATAATCTTGTAGGTCTTCATGTAGCATAGTAGGATGACTAGGGTGGTAAAAGAAATTGCGAATATAGTTGCAGATAACAGGGATGTGTGAGGATATGGTTGATGTTAACAGAAGTGATGAGATGAATACATGGTATTTTGTGGGGCAAAAATATATAAGGATATTAGGTAAGAAAGCTGAAAACCAGCAAGTATTAATAGAGATTGGAATGAATGTCATGTGTGTGATGCACATGGCAAGAAATGCAAATGTTTTTAATTCGATGGTTTCTCAAATGACTATGGAGGTGCCTTGTGACTGGAATGCCGAATTGAACTTTTCACAAATTTAATGAGTAGATGGATCTCTTGTCTAAAGTTACTCACTGGGTTTTGCATATACCTGTTTGGCTGTACCTACATCCCTGTTTGCTACTCTGGTTCCTAGACTCTACCTATCCTATGAGTGTTTGGAGGAAAATTATAAACGGTTATGATGAGCATGATCCACAGTCTCACTCCGAATTTCGGAAGAAAATTGTCATTACCCATTCACTTTACCGACAACACATTGGCACAGCACCACAGTATTTTCACCTGACAGCATTATGATGCAGTGAATGTTTAACTAATTGTTAAAGAACACTAGACGTACATGACCCGGTACTTTACAGGTCAGGGAAGGTTCGGGACATTGTATAGACGTGTACCAACTTCATAGCTGAGGTATCTCGTCAGTCACAGGAAAGAATTGTGTCATCACATAGGAAAGCAAGCTGTCCATCATAATTTGACTGATAGAAAGCTCTGTAAGGTCTGTTTTTCTGTGGATGTGCTTACAAATATTCATGACCTGTATCCTTACAGATCTTACCTTTATCATTTAGTTCACCTTTCTCTGCATCATCTTCATGTGTCATTATCTTTCCCAGTCTTCTTTGCAACACTTCATATATCCTTTATAACATGACATTCTATGGTAACCGTGTGCAACAGATCTTGACAGTGGTCGAGGCGGAGCCGAACTGCGGACTGTGGCCACACTGGACCGAGAGCAGTATCCCCAGTTGCTGGTGGCAGTGATTGTAGCCGATGCTGGCGGCCTCACCGCTACTCACACTGTCACTGTCGTTGTTGATGACATCAATGATAATCCCATGCAGCCGGGTACGAAGATCGTTTACCTGTGGAAGCCTCAGGTGAGTTCTGGCATTACCTTCACTGAATATTAAATACATGATAAACTGCAAGGTGTCTGCCTGTGACCAAAGAAAAATAACCAACACAATTTTACCTCAACTTGTGACAATAATTTTTCAGTGATATCAGTCCTCAGGCACGAGTAAAAGTACAGGACAGAGTGCACATTGCGCATTGTGAAAGGTTTATAAAAATAATGTTCAGTTAGAACTTAGAATGTTGCCTCACTGGTTAAAGATGGAGGTATTTACCTCCCTTTCCTTGGGGGAAGCAGCCTAGGTATATAGATAGATAGATTTTCCTATTTCGGGACTGTGCTCTTTTAATTACTACCTGTTGAACTTTCAATAAAAGTAGATTATTGCACTACATTTAGAATGGTCTGTGGTGATTAGCTCAGATTTGTACTACATTTAGAATGGTCTGTGGTGATTTAGCTCAGATTTGTACTACATTTAGAATGGACTGTGGTGATTTAGCTAAGATTTGTACTACATTTAGAATGGTCTGTGGTGATTTAGCTCAGATATGTACTACATTTAGAATGGACTGTGGTGATTAGCTCAGATTTGTACTACATTTAGAATGGACTGTGGTGATTAGCTTAAATATGGTCACGGTTGATACTCTTGACACGGAACTTAGTCACAGGAATGCTGAGTGAATCCAGATCTGTACCTCTAGATGAGCACATTCTTGACCAGTAGCACTTGGTTATCATCTTCCTTAGAATCCAGCCAACAGCCTAATGAATTAAGCATTTTGGTTGGATCTAATATTGGACTAGGAACACCCAAAGAATATTATTGGTCGTTGAAGTGAAGGGAACATCAAAAAGGGTCTGGCTTTAACATGATGGCCAAGGGCTGGAGGAAGAATTGTCTCTGGACTGCGAGTTTGATTGTACAGGGAATGAATGATGTGGGAAAGCGAGGAACTTTGAAGGTGACTAAAGATTAAGTGCTAGATTATGTGAGTTTAGTGACAGTAAGTGACTAGAGGCAAGAGGAGAAAGATAAGGGAGGTTAGGCAGGAGATGATAAAGTGAGCAAGTGAGGGAGGGAACATACACTGTAGTACCAAAGGAACTGACGAACAATACACACAGATAGTTGAAGGATAGAGGATGGCTTTAAAGAGTACATTCAGATAAGAAAACAACAAGGTTTACTTTTTTGTATATTTTCAATGATTTGCCTACTATATGTTAAATGTCCTTAGTCTAGGACATACACCCAGAAACTTGGACAGCACCTCCAACACACAGTGAGCAAATCATCCTCACTTTTAATGTCAGGGTGGTGCGGCAGAAGCCCCTCTGGGGAGAGTGTTTGTGGAGGATCCAGACGACTGGGATCTAAACGACAAGATGTTCAGCTGGGTTGGCTCCCCACACCCGCTCTTCTCCCTCAACACTCACACTGGCAACCTCGTGGCCTCCAGCCAGGTCAGGGAGGGAAGGTGAGTTGCAACACACATTTCTTTTTCTTTTTCTTCATTGACCTAGATTCGCATAGATCACATTAGGCCATTAAAGAAGCATGATGATTCTCAAAGTCGTTGTGTTCGGTGGTCGTCCCTACATATATGCTTCCATGGTGTGTGAGAGGCAATCCATCACAGCTACAGTATAATGTCTTCCATAGAGAAAACTATTATATCTAACAATTTTTACTCCAAACATTTGTTGGTAACAACTCCAGTAATAAGGAATTTCTAAGACTTTACACACACACAAACACACACACACACACACACACACACACACACACCGCTCGCTGGTGCAGTGGTAACGTTCCCGCTTGCCAACTGGTGGACGGGAGTTCGCGCCTCGCTCAGGTTGAGAAAAGTTTCACTGACGAAGTGGGTGGTTACTGTCCCCCTTGAGCAAGGGGACGGGTGTGTGCGTGTGTGAAGGTCACAGCCTTGCCCTTAGATCGGACTATATGAGCTCTCAGCTCCCTTCCGGGAGCGTAAAAAGCTGACGATCACGACCATCAAGTGATCCTGACCGACCCGGTGAATTACACACACACACACACACACACACACACACAAAACCATATCTATGAAAATATCTTTATTTGCATTTGGATACTAATTTTATAATTCATGGCAAGCAATATCTCTCATTTGTTTCAGTTTTTGTCAGTGAGATGTTGGAATGTGAAGTGTATCAGGTTTAGTATTATATTACTGGTAGTCAGGTGGTAGAAAACACCAGTCGGAGTAACAGCTGTATTTATAGAATGCATACGTGCACACATGAGATCTGAGTGTATGTGTCACTTCAAGTTGCGGTTGACCTGTAGGTGTACCTTCTAAGACGAACCTGTCTGACACTGCAGACCAGCATTTATGCAGTGTAGGTGAGTGGGTACATGTTGATATGAGCTGCATCTGAGATGTGTGTAAGTGCAGATATGAGTTGCAGCTGCATGTGTGTATGTGCAGGTACAAGCTGCAGTACCTGTGTTTACATGCAGGTACGAGCTACGTCTGGCAGTGAGTGACCGACTGTGGGGCCAGAAAGACGTGGGTGCTAACGTGACGGTGATGGTGCGGGTGCTGTCCCCCGACGCCCTGGCCCATGCTGTCCCCCTCACCCTCACCCCCACCACACCTGAGGCCCTCACCCGGGGATGGACTCCTCAGGTAACACCCTCACACCACCGCAGGGGATGGACCCTTCAAGTAAGACTACCCACCCCTGGGGGACTGGATCCCTCAGGTGTCAACCCCCCAGGTAGATCCTTTAGAGAGCACCTCCCTGTCCCCCCACCACCATCCCCGGAGCTGGAACTCTTATCTGGGGGAGACTGGATTCCTCAGGTAACACCATCGCCAAGGCCATCACAGGGGATCATCACATTCCCTATGCACATTAATGTTTCATTAGTAACACATTTTCTTCAGAGTTGTACATCTTCATGTTACATCCAGATACTAACCAAGTTTGTCTTACAAGTAACAGTCAGGCATTCCGAAAGCAGCTCTCAGGCAATGAAGTCAGTCCCACATCATTATGTAACCTTCAGATTGTTTGAGCATTATAATTTCCACGGTTGTCAGAGTTTCAGTTTCCAAGGTTAGTTCAATACTGCACTCTTATGCCCCAAGTGGTTTTGTAGTGTTAGATCTCTCCACTTCCTCAGTCTGGAAACCGAAGAATCTTCATCACTATCAGCATGAATACAACCCTACCACAACCTCGTCGTGATCCTTGAATCACCACGCCTTATGCATTACAATTATGCATGATAAGACAATCCTCCACACTTCCATCTTGTCAACTCTTATATTGTTGACCATCACAATCATTTACGGGTATCTGTCTTCAGACATGAATAATTAGTCAGTGTTCTTTCATAGTTCACTGCACTTTTACATCTTGTTCATGCATACCAGGTTGTAGAGCAGGATACAGAGCACACACACACACACACACACACACACACACACACACACACACACAGTCTTTAGCTGTTGCATCTTGATCTGAGCAAGATAAATGCAATAATGTTTAATTAAGGCAGTCCAACCGGATTGAGCTTGTGTAGGTTTATATCCGAGGGTTGGTTGGGGTACATTGCTTCCGTTATGCCACTCAGGAATGTGTGAGGTTGGTTATTCTCATCTTAAATGTCAGGACCAACTTCCCTAGCCCTAGGCACCTACGCTTCTCTGGGGCAACACAGGATTAGATGATGATGATTATGATGTAGATGATGATGATGATGGTTGATGATTCCCAAGCATGTTAAATAGTTGTTGCCACAACCCGAGGCTCGACTGGACCTGAACCCAGTGTACCCCAGAAAAACCAACACTAGTTGCTCCAGAGGTTTTGTTAAGGTTATGTCGAAATATTTATGTTGTGATAGTGTTGTGCATGAAATGATTATGTTGTGGAATTGCCGGCATAGTGAATTGTTTTTGTGACTTAAAAGTACTGCATGTACTGCGAAGTTAAATGACGAAAGCATGCCATATAAAAATGGTCATTTTTTTTTTTTTTTTCCAGGATGGAAGGGGCGGTCTGGGGCGGGTTGTGGAGGGAGTGCGACGGGTGCTGGGTGGTGCTGCTCACACAGTGGAAGTGCTGAGTGTGGAGGGCCATCCTGCCCTACTCTCAGTGGCAGCCCCTGTAACTGCCATGTGGCTGAGTGTCAAGGTGTCAGACACTGGCTACATGGACCCCATCAAGCTGCGGGGACTTCTGGCACTGCATGCCAAGCCGGTCCGTGACTTTACATATTTTTGTATAGCATATTTTCATATTTGCAGAAGAGTGCATATCTCTTTTAGTCATTTTATCGTCGTGACCTTGATAAGACTTATTGCTTAGTAGTTTAAACATATTAGATTAATGAGGACTGACACATAACCAGCCAGGGTGTCTGCACACTGTATTACACCAAACTCTGATATAGATACCCATCATTTTGATATTGCCTTTATTTTCTTAGCTAGAGGCAGCTACTAACTTGACAGTAGTGATGGAAGCAACAACAGTTGGATTGAACCCCGACAATCGTCAGAAAATCCACGACGGCCCTCTAGACCCCCCAGCCGCTTCCAGTCCCTCCACTTCACTGCCTCTTCAGGTAGAGTCATCGTTTCTTCGTGTCTAGTACCGCATGATCCATGTTTTTTTTGCCCCGAGGCGGCTTGCAGTCCTGATGGACCCAGGTTCGAATCCCGGCTGGGGCAGGGAACAGTTTAAGGATTTGAATTTCATGAAAGCACACTTTCCTGATCTACCAGATGATCCGCCGACATGTCATAAAAGTACCCCCGCTAATACCAATACACCAGTCCTGTATGAGACAGCCCTAGCATGTATTCAATATGGACGGTGGGTGTTAGTGCCGAAGTGGTGACATGTAGAGAGGAGTATGGTATGTAGGAGGACTACTGGGCCTTGAGAGCAGGCTGTGGAGCCTATGCCCTGAGTCGGACACATAAAAAAAAAAAAAAAAAAAAAAAATATGGATACGTCACCACGTTTTGTCATGGTGACACCCGACAATGTATCCATACATTTTGCAATTGCAAGGTCCGTCATTTGCACATTTTTCAAGTTTCATGGGTAATTTTTGGTAGGCATATGTGGGAGACCTTCCTCTACCGAACGCCAGGTGGGGATAATGCCTGACCCCACCTGACCCCCCTTCCAACCGAACGCCATTTTCTCGGCAACTCACCTGTTAGCAGTGACCTTGCCAGTAAAGACATGTTGTACCACGGTCTCTCCAATAATGAAATTCAAGGCAAAAGTGATTCCCGAGGAGGAGAACATAGTAATAAATAAGACAGAGGAAGAAACAAGCAGAAGTGATGAGGCGGTAATGTTGTAAAAGAAAGTGCCATATGTTGATGTTTTTGGTGAGTGAACGCCCCCCCTGGGGGTAGGAGGGTTTTTCAAGAATACTCCCCCAGTATCCCTGCTTGTCGTAAAAGGTGACTAAAAGGGTTGGCGGAGGGTTAGTGCCCCTCCTCGGAAAACAACTAACTAAAAAGACAAACAAGAAGCCTCGGACAAGGACTGACCTAAAGATGACGACCCAGGACCGGACAAAGGACTTGATAATGGCAACATGGAATGTAAGAGGAGCGAATGATGAGGTGAGAGAGAGATTGTCCAGGTGCTTCAGAGTGCGAAAGTGGATGTATGTGGAGTAACTGAAACAAAATGGAGAGGAGAAAGTGTGAGAGAATGGGAGTATGGATGGGATATAATGTGCAGGAGTAGGTGAGAATGAGAGGGCAAAGGAAGGAGTATGTATAGTTGTGAGTAAAAGATGGAAGAAGAGCATAAGACAGTATGGATCACTTGGGTCAAGGATTGTGTGGGTAAGGTTGAAAGTTGGAATACAAATTTGGGCGATTGTGTGTGTGTATGCGCCAACACAAGATTGTGCAAGCAGAGTGAGAGAAGAGTTCTGGACAAATGTGAAAGTGTGCATGGAAAAGTTTGGAAGGAATGAGAGAGTGTTTTTGATCGATTATATGAATGGTAAAGTAGGGAATGTGAAGGTGGATGGAATAGTTGGTGAGTGGGGTGTGCCTGCTGAGATAGATAAGAATGGCAGTGCGTTAGTGGACATTTGTGCTAGGAGGGGGTTGGGGATAGCCAATACCCTCTTCAGGCACAAAATGTTCCACAGGTATACATGGCGAGTGATGAGAAGGGTGGGTGGTGAACTGAATGAAGGGAAGGCAATGATTGATTATGTGTGTGTGGTTGAAAGGATGCGAAGATGTGTAATGGATGCAAGAGCTTATAGAGGTTGGTGGAGTGGACTTTCTGACCACTACTTGGTGGTGGCCAGAATTAGGATCCAAGTAAGATGGAGAAATAGAAGGGAAAGACGAGAGGAAGGAATAGTTGCAAGGAGAGTGGAAATGTTACAAGAGGATGAGAAAAAGGCAGAGTATAAGAGAGAAGTGGGGGAACGATTGGGCAAATATGAACTGGGGCAGATGGGTGACGTGGAAGGTGTGTGCAGGATATTTACAGAAGAAATATGTGCAGCATGTGATGTGGTGTGTGGGATGAAGAGACGACGGAGGGGGTGCAAGGAACAGCGTGGTGGACTGAAGAGATGAGACAGGCTGTGGCACAAAAGAAGAAAGCATACAATGAATGGATGAGAAATAGGGGCGTGGAAGAAGATGAGAGGCGGTTGAGAGAGTTATACTGTATATAGAAAGAAAGAGAGAGGTTAGAAGATTAGTAAGAGAGAGTAAGAAGAGAGTGGATGAGGAATTTGGAAGGAATTTGAGTGTAAAGTGAAGGGACTGTAAGAGAATATTCTGGAAAGAGGTGAAGAGAGTAAGACAGAGTGGAAGTGAGGTTTGCAGGGGAGTGAAAGATAAAAATAGTAGATTACTAGTGGAGAAGGGAGAAAAAGTGAGCAGATGGAGAGAACAATTTAAGGAATTGTTGAACATACAGGATGGAAGTAATGCGCGTATAAGTGGCTGGGGAATGACTGGGAGAAGGAGGGAGGTGAGAAGACAGGAAGAAATCAGTCGGATACTCGTAGAAGTTGTGGAAGCAATGAAGAAAGTTAAATTGGGGAAAGCCCCAGGAATTGATGAAGTGTGTGGTAAAATGCTGAAGCATGGGGGAGATATAGTAGTAGAATGGATGTGGAAAATGTGCAGATTGGCCTGGGAGGAAGGTAGAGTCCCGGAGGATTGGAAGTCAGGTATAATTATTACCTTGTACAAAGGAAAAGGGAAAAAGAAGTGTGTGGTAATCATAGGGGCATCTGTCTTCTTAGGATAATAGGAAAAGTGTATGGTAGGATACTTATTGACAGAGTTAGAGAAAGAACAGAGGAATTAGTTGGAGAAGAACAGGGAGGCTTTAGGAAGGGAAGAGGTTGTGTAGATCAGATATTCATTCTTAGATCTCTAGTGGAAAAGTTTCTAGAGAAGGGAAAGAAGTTGTATGCGGCTTTCATGGATTTGGAGAAAGCATATGACAGGGTGGATAGACATGGTTTGTGGAAAGTATTAAGAATATATGGAGTAGATGGGAAGTTGTTGAATGCTGTGAAGAGTATGTATAATGGTGCTAAGGCTGCAGTTCGTGTGGATGGTGAACTAAGTGAATTTTTCTCTTTGAAGGTTGGGTTGAAACAGGGATGTGTCATGTCTCCATGGTTGTTCAATCTGTACATAGATGGGGTAATAAAAGAGGTACAAGGTAGGGTAGTGGATGTCGGAGTGGCCCTGGTGAAAGAGGATAGTGTTTGGAAACTCCCTGTACTGTTGTTTGCAGATGATACTGTGCTGTTGAGTGAAGATGAAGGGGAGCTGCAAGGTTTGATGGATGAGTTTGGGAGAGTGTGTAAGAAACGGAATCTAAAGGTGAATGTAGGGAAGAGTAAAGTGATGGTCTTTGAGAGAGGTGAAGTCAGTGAATGTACAGCGAGGTTGGATGGTGAGGAATTGGAAAATGTGAGTACGTTAAAGTACTTGGGTAGTGTGATGAGTAAGGATGGATGTTTGGAAGGTGAAGTGCTTGAAAGGGTACAGCAGGGAAGAAAGGTTGCTGGTTCTTTAAAAGCAGTGATAAGAAACAGGGAAGTGAGCCTGAAAGTGAAAAAGTTACTACATGACAGTATTGTGATACCAACTCTAACGTATGGAAGTAAAGCTTGGACGTTGTTGGAAGGACACAAGTCAAGAGTGAGAGCAGTGGAAATGAGTTTTTTAAGAGGAGCCTGTGGAGTCACATGGAGAGACAGGCTGACGAATGAGGATATAAAGGAGCGTTGTGGTGTGGATGTGGTTGTGTTAGGAAGCGTTACGAGGAACACACTAAGGTGGTTTGGCCATGTGGAGAGGATGAAGGGTAAAAGACTGACGAAGATATTTGATTTGATATGATAAATTTTAATGAGATAAACAGTATATACACAATACAAATTATCCCAAAAGGGTAAAGGTGCATAGGCAGCCTTTAGCCTCATTCTAGTTTCACTAAAACATATCATTTGTTATTATATACAATATACGTACATTTATATTTTACAATAGATCATATAATACATTTTGTTTTTAAATTTTTTCATCATTTCAAATACTTTGCCATGTTCGAACATCCATATGACTTGGTTGGTCACATTATCTATATTATCATTTTTATACTGATTCAGTATATTACACTCTAATACATAATGTTTTAAGGTGTGTGATCTAGATTCACTGCAAAGTTTGCATTTAGTATCGTCGTCTGTACATGTGATACCAAGTTCCCAATAATATTTATATCCCAGTCGTAATCTTGTACATAAAGAGTCTTTCCATTTACAACTAGTTATTCCGTATGTAAAGGGTATCTTACTGGCCACTTCCTTGTAATGTTTCATAGTGGCACTAGGTCTCATTATGTATTTATTTATTGTGCTATTATTTTGTTTTCATTCGGACACTTTTTAAATTTTGTTTTAATTTGTTTAAGTGTTCTAATACATTCAATATCAGTGTGGTCTTTCGTGGTAGCCTTTTTTGCCAATTTATCAACTCTTTCACTGACGAAGAGAGTGTAAGCGAGTGAGGTGGAGGGGGGAAGAGGGAGGGGGAGGCCGAGGATGAGATGGAGGGTTGGGGTGGAGAGGTATATGAGAGAGGGGTGTGTGAGTTGGGAGCAGGGCAGTGAAATGGCGGGGGACAGGGCGACATGGAGGGGATTTGTTTGTGGCCACCCCAAATGGGATTGAGGCGTCTGACAATAGATAGATAGATAGATAGATAGAACGCTTATATTGTCTATATTATTGTCTGAAAACCAATATACTCTTGTACTACATATAAATTTGTACTGTATTGCAAGAATATTTTGGCCACCACCCTCAACGTAATGATTAGAATTTAGAGATTATAAAGAAATATGGTAACGTGATCTTATTTGAGAATATATGGCTTTATGAGAAATGAGGTACCGTGATCTTATTAGAGAGGGCGTGAGCCATTAGATATTAGCACACCTTGCAAGCCACTCAACCTCGTCTGAACCACTCCTTGGAGGATAGCAAAATTCAGACTCAAAATAACTTAACCTAAAATTTACTAAGTACTAAGAACTGAGATACAGATAACTTCTCAAACTGGGAGTGATACCAAACAAAATATAATGCGGATCTATAACAACAGAAATATGAATCTTCTCAAACTCTTTTCAGATATATGAATCTTCACGAACTAAACTAATATTCATTAATGAGGATTTACAATATAACTTCAGAAATATGAATCTTTGCACACTAGGTCCATATTCCAAAAATATTGATATGCATGGATATAGTCCCATGGTCTCTGACGGACTCGTCGGGAAGAAACTTAAAGATTATCACCAAAGAATATTCTCTAAGACTAAATACACAATAAATGAAGAATCTTATATTAACTAAACACAATAATCAAAAGAACCAATAATCACATGCACCATAATCAAATGGACAAATGGACCAGCCGATATTCACTTTGATTCCATGAACTGAACGGAGGGGGGGGGGGGGATTTAGTGTGCCAGCGGCCAGGCTGCAGCTAGAACGCCCAAATCCTTGGGCTGCGAGCCACGGTCCTCCACAACTCTCTTTTGCAACGATGAAAAGTAGCTATGATCTGAATTGTTCGTGGCTTCTCGCCTTTTATAAGCATCAAGACAGTATTCGGGAATTGGCTAAAATTTTAACTGATTGCTTTATACTGTTATCGATTCTCTAGGATCTTCAAAGAATATAAAAGATACATTTGCACTCAACATGCGTAGAAAAGTGACTTACGATGTTGAAATTTTTGTAATGGGCGTAAAGGAACTTTAATCATAATGATGCCAAATTAATTAAGAATTCGGACAGTTTTATTACCCTTTGTCGGTTACATGCCTACGTGACTGCAAACAGGATTCAATGACATAAATTTCGTGCTTCACAAATGACAACCTTCAATATTCTTACCTCACGCATTTTCAATTCGCCACTGCATAGTACAAAAGGGGAAATCCATTGACTTCGGCAGGTAAATCTCTAGATTAAAATATAAAAGGAAGATATTCCCAGTTATTAATATCTACTAAAATTTCGCGGTTATAGGCTACGTCTTTTTTTGGGGGGGAAGAGCTGGTCCATATGTATTACAATCATATTCACATCAGTACTTGACTCAGTACTATCAATAACAGAATCATGTTCAGATTATGAAGATTAACCAAGACTAGACATAAATGACCACTTAACGGTTAAATCATAAGCTATACTTACAATACTTAAGCTTAATATTACACTTACAAAACTAGCTTATACTAACTTACACTAATACTTAAAATTATGGCACTGCAGTACCTAATAAATAAATATTTAATCAGTTATGAATTGTTTGAAATAGCTACCCCTCCCATAGAAAACGTTCTTTCTCGAGCCTGGCCTAAGAGAACATGTTAACAGGGTAAAGGTACTCTTACTTCTACCATATTCTTAAACTCAGCTGAGCATTTTCTCTCTGAATTTTCGATGTTTCTCATAAAAATCGGAGGTTTTAGCCAAAGAAAAACTTTTCGAAAATCTGCCAGGATTGAGGGGAGTCATTGGCGAAAAATCTGCCGGGACGCGGCGGGTTAATCACTCCGTTTGTGTACAGCTCCATTATCTCAGTTGTAATACATAAAGGGCTCCTTGATTACACTTGTGAAGTCTGACACCTCCTTTCTGGAATTTGCTCCTCTACTGAGTTCTACATCATTGTGTGTGGCTTTGTTAAACTAATGCAGGGGTTCTCAAACTGGGGTGTGTAAAACCCCTGGGGTACCTAAGAGGGTGCCCAGGGGGTACTTCGGAAGCAGGTGAATAATCCATATAGACATCATTGTATACCAGTTTTGCTAATGGAAGTCATGACATGATTATTGAAAACCGAAAAACTTGTTTCCCTGAAGCATATAATATCCTTTTTATGCAGATGGTATATTGTTTTTTTTTTTTATTTTTTTTTTTATCATTCCGTTACTGTGTACACTGACACAGTGTTGCAGCAATGGACCGAAGCTTCTTTGCTCGACAAAGTAATTACTGTTTCAGTAATTTTACAAGAAAAGTGTATACAGTACCTTTCTGTTATGGAGTAGTGCTAATGGAGCATTAATTTATATTCAATGCCTCATTAATGGAGGTACAGATCAGTGATCTGATAACTCAGGAGGAACGTGGTAAGAAAAAATTTGAGAATGCCTAAACTAATAGCTAAATTCGGACAATAAGAAAAGATTCGCAAACTGCAGTCTTCATGGTTCAGTAAGCTTTTCCTCTGTCTTTCGGTAATGGTAGTATGTCTCCCATAGGAAGTGTATGAAGTAGGCAACATCATTGTATTAAAATCTTTATCAGTAACAATCACCGTTATTTTCTTTTACACAGACTCTTATTATTATTATTTTTTTATATATATATTTTCTTAAAGTTTTCACAGTATGGTAAATATTATGAGATCTCATAATCTAGTTCTGTACAGTAATTTGTGTGATAGAGTGGGAGTAAAAGCTGTAACTGGAAGACTGTGCATACTGGAGGTAATACTTCTTGAACATTGTTGTAGATTATGTGAGATCTTGACGAGTAATAGTTCATTATTACTTTACGAAACCCAGCCCAAGCTGTATGCAAATGATTATTTTTTCTCAAATGTTTGGTATAAATGTATCAGTTACTTTGGCTTCAGCTTGCTTGCATACATCAGCCTTGGTCACCTATTGGCAGCTTTCCATATTGCTTGACCTCTGGCAACCTCCCTGTTCAGTCCCTTATCCCTGAAGTCACACTCTGTGACCTCGTCTCAGGTCTTTTTCGGTCTGCCTCTCGCAACCCTATCCCTGACGTTCGCACTTCTCACTTTCTGCACCCAATTGTCATCTCCCATCCTCTCCACATGCCCAAACCATCTCACTCTACCCCTCCTTATCACAACACCAATACACTCCAATCCCATCCTTCCTCTCACTTCTCCAGTCGTAAACCTAGCTCCCTCCCCCCAGGCCTTGCGTTCAAGGATGCACTACACATCCACCAAATCATTGTCTATTCTGAACGTTTAAGCCTGCAGATATCATCTTTTAGTGTCCAGGCTTCAGTACCATACAGCACTACACCCCTAACACATGCTGCATACAAAGATCCCCTAGCATGGAGGGAGAGCCATCCCAGTGTCAGGTGAGGCAACAGGTCCCTGAACTTCTTCCAGCCACTCCTCACTCGAGCCACAGAACTAGCTCCAGCCCTACTTTCAGTACATAACATGTCTCCCAAATAACAAAACTCTTCCCCACACTCAAAAGACTCACCATCAAGATCAGTTCTTTCACACCTGACAATCTGCACCTACTCTCCCCAACACCCTATGGCAAACATAAGCAGGCAGCATCAAATATGATAGTAACAGGTGCAATTGCAGCAATGTAGAGTCATGGTGCTGACATAATGCATACAGTAATTATGTGCCTCGGATAGCTCAACAGGAAGTGTTAACCAGATTCTGATATTCAGTATAGATAGTAAGCAGATAGTCATCATGTGTGGTGTGCAGGTTGTGGACATGAACTCCACGGCTCTCGTAACACCACGCCTCACTCGTGCGCAGGACTGCAGCTACCGTGACCACCAAACCTGTACATCAACTTCCTGCCGCAACGGTGGTCGCTGTCTCCCAAGGGGCAGGTAAGAGGTCCATAGACATGTTTAAATGGCAAGTATGGTTGTGGTCTACAGAGAAGTAAAGTGAGGTAAACTTTGGCAAAGCTCTTCATTTCAATGACTGGGAAGTATGGTTTCAAGCGTGTGTGTGTGTGTGTGTGTGTGTGTGTGTGTGTGTGTGTGTGTGTGTGTGTATTTGCATGAATATACAGTCCATAAACTTCAAGACAAACCGTTGCATTATGAATTATGTCATTTACGTTCTAACCAATATAAGAGATATTAAGACATTAGGAAAAGCTCTATCAATTTGGGTTAACAAAACAGTGATTTTTGTAACAGGACTACCAAAGTACAGTCAGCAGAATGAATCACAGAGATCCGGTGTGTCACATAGTGACTTATGAAGGTGTATGGCATGGAGGAGCACTGCTGGGCCTCAGGTCATGGACTGTATTTTCCGAGGCCAGAGTCCAACACATAAAAATGTAATGGATAGGGCAACAATTTTAATACCAGTGTAGGGAGAAATACTCTGTAGAGTGCTTTAAGGCCGCACTTTTTTCTTTACTCAGCAAGTGACAAAAATATCCCTTCATTAAATTACCCACACACATACACACACACACACACACACACACACACACACACAGTATATCACAAAATTCATATACCCTCAACGCATTATTTGGGTGAGGATGTAGGGGAAGCTTCATTTAAGTGACAGGTGAGGCTTTATGTGGTTTGAAAGTGAGGCTATATACACTGTGACCACTAATTTTTGCCCTTGACTCGCTTTTTGGATACCTAAGAATTTTTTTGGCTGACAGTTTGCAGGAAGGACAGTGAATAGTTTAATGAATCATCTGGTCGTCAGGTGTGTGTGTCCCGGTGGGTCGTGGGGGTCCCAGTGCAAGATCCTGAGCCGTACGTTCTCTGGGAAGGACTGGGCCTGGGTGCGACCACTGCCCCCCTGCCTTCCCCTGACCATCTCCCTCCGTCTCCTCACCCGCCGCCCTCATGCCCTGGTGCTCTACTCAGGGCCCTTGGCGCCCATGCCACGCCACCCCAATCACCCGCCCACACCCATGCTGGCCCTCCAGCTGTGGAGCGGCCGCCCACAGTTGCTGGTAGAAGGTGTTGCTGGGGTCATAAACCTAGAGGTCCCTACAGCAGTTGGTGATGGCGACTGGCATGACCTGCACCTCAGGTTAAGCACAGAGGTTCGTCACTGTACTTTATTCTCGAATAGTTGATGAAGCCAATGTATTATATTTATATATATCTATATCTATCTATCTATCAATCTGTCTATCTATCTATATACATTATATATATATATATATATATATATATATATATATATATATATATATATATTTATATATATCTATCTATCTATCTATATATATATATATATATATATATATATTGATAGGTAGATATATATATATATATATATGTCTATATATATATATATATATGTTTTTATGAATGAAATTATGAAATCAAGAGCCCCAGGGTTTGCAGATTCTAATGATAAGGGAAGCAACTAATGCTTGAATGGTGAATGTAGCTGATGATGAATATCATGTGTGGTAGGTTAGTAAGAAAATAATGTTAATGATGAAATTATGAATTCAAGAGCCCCAGGGTTTGCAGATTGCAATAGGATGACCATATTCTAATTATAAGGGAAGTATCTAATGCTCGAATGGTGAATGTGAGCGATGATGAATATCATGTGTGGTAGGTTAGGAAGAAAATAATGATTATATACAGGGTGTGGCAATGGTGGTGGACCTATGTGGCCGTGGGCACCATAACGCTTCTCTGGATGATGGTCATTGTGCAGCAAGGGCATCCTGGAGTAGTCCAAAAGGCCTGGCACCATGGCTGTTGCAAGTGGGTGGCTTGGCTCATACACCACCCACTTCTGCTGACCATGGGTGGAGGGAGGCGCCAACACCAAGGCCACTTGCTGGATGCGTATCACATTTGCGCATCAATGGTCAGGTGAGGCACTGATTAGTATATGTGTCTTTGCTTTACTATGTCCCAGGCACAGCAACCATTACTGCCCCTCAGCTTTGTTGCAGCTTGTGGATCTGGGTGAACCAGCCTACAGTAGAGGCGGCTTGAGAGGTTGCCAGCCCCAGGAAAAGGCATGTGAGGGTGGTTGTGGACACCGCGGCCAGTGTGTGGGTGGCCTGAATCAGCCGCAGTGTGAGTGTGACCCAGGGTGGACGGGACCAGGATGTGCCACACCCACCCTTCCAGCAACTTTCAATTACTCTTCCTACTTGAAGCTGGCACTGACCTTCACGCCAGCGCCGCAGGTGGTGACAGTGCAGTTGCGTTTAAGGACTAGAGGAGCCAAGAATATAATTTTGCTCAGCCTGGCTACGCACCAGAATGATGCTTCCTTTACACTTTATGTAAGTCGTTTTACTGATGTAAATATTGTTCATGTGCACAGTTGTTGCCATGCTATTCAGTTAGATATGCTTTTAGTATTCATTATATCATTCACGGCTCTCCCCAGCTGCAGGAGGGGGTGGCATGTGTGCGGGTGTCGGGGACAGGGTGGACAGAAGTCACTGCCTGTGTTGAGAGTCAGCCGCTGGGTGATGGAGAGTGGCACACAGTCAAAGCTGAACGTCATGGCCACAGTCTGGTGGTGGCCGTGGACGATGGGGATGGATGGCACCGCAATGAGTCACTTGCTGTTCTGGCTGCCCCAGGGGAGGAGGCGCACTTGGGAGGTCCACCCCGTCACCCGCCGCTGGCCCTGCATGTGGACACTGATGATGGTGTGATGCTGGGAAAGGAGAGATCAGAGTTGCTGGGAACAGTCTTTGTTAACAAAACTGATGAAGATGAGGACAGTAAGTACCGTTTCCATTGAATAAGTTTTTAGTGAATAACTTTGACATTTTGATGCTACATTTTAAGAGAAGAACAAGCGGGATTTAGAAAGGGTCGAGGTTGTAATGATCAGATTTTTATTGTAAGGCATCTAATGCAACAAGCTAATGAGATGAAAAAGCCACTTAGTATGTGTTTTATGGATTTTGAAAAGGCGTTTGATAGTGTTTCATGTGGAGCTATGTTGAAAATTATGAAATTCTATGGTATACCAGAAAAGTTTGTAAATATTATTAGAAGCCTGCATGAAGATACTTTTTGTAAGGTAATGGTGGGTGGTTCTTTGAGTGATCCATTTCAAGTTAGGTCAGGAGTGATTCAAGGAGATCTTTCGCCATTGTTGCTTGTTTTGGTTTTGGATTATGTTATGAAAAAGGTTGTAAGGAGAACAGGTGCAGGAATTAACTGGAAAGAAAATAAGAAGCTGATGGATTTGGACTATGCTGAAGATAATGTACTGATTTGTGGAAGTATTTATGAGATGCAAAGGGTGTTTGATTGTCTGGTGGAGGAAGGAGAAAAAGTGGGATTGGTAATAAATTGTGGAAAGACTGAAATTATTAATATGAACGTGGAGAACCAAATCGATTGTGTAATTGGGAATAATTTGGTGAAGAATGTAGAAAACTTTAAATATCTGGGAACGATTGTATCATCAAATGGATCATTAAACAATGAAACTGAGGAGAGGATTAGACAGGCTTGGCGAGCTGTTGGAATGTTGAAATCTGTTTGGAATAATAATATACTTTCGGTACATACTAAAGTGAAAATTTACA
This sequence comes from Coenobita brevimanus, assembly GCF_032717465.1. Taxonomy (NCBI): domain Eukaryota; kingdom Metazoa; phylum Arthropoda; class Malacostraca; order Decapoda; family Coenobitidae; genus Coenobita; species Coenobita brevimanus. The sequence goes on from NC_136972.1 coordinate 1,663,604, forward strand.
AGTCCATGGTTAGACCAATTTTAATTTATGGGCATGAGTCATGGTACAGTACAATTGCAACAGATCAGAAAGTATTAGGATTTGAGACTAAAATCCTGAGAAGGATTCTTGGGGTAAAGTGGCATGACAGAGTTACAAATGCAAGAGTAAGGGATATTACGAGAGTGGAACCAGTTAATGAATATGTGAGACTGTCTCGTTGGAAGTGGCTGGGCCATATATACAGAAAAGAAGGTAGTTTAATACAGGATGTGCCAGAGTGGACTGCTAGAGGAAGAAGAGGTAGAGGTAGGCCGAGGGAAACCTGGTTGAGGACAATGAAAAAGGAAGCAGGAGAGGAGTGTTGGTGGGACCTGAAGGAGATGGCAAGAGACAAATATTGGTGGAGAGAGTTCATCGAGGCCCTATGCATCCCGTGGGGTGTCACAGGAAATGATTGATTGATTGATTGATTGATTGCATATTTTCTTCCCCTTGGGAGTAGGGGGGTTTTCAAGAATACTCCTTCAGTATCCCTGCTTGTCGTATGAGGCAACTAAAAGGGTTGGTGGTGGGTTAGTGCCCTACCCCGTAAAAAAAAACTAACTAAACAAGCAAATAAAGCGCCTCGGACCAGGACGGACCATACGTTGACGACTAAGGAACGGACAAAGGACATTCTAAGGGTGGGGGCATGGAGTGAGTGAGTTGGGGGGAGGGCAGTCAAATGGTGGGTGACAGAGCGACTTGGAGGCGTTTTGTCTGCGGCCACCCTTTGCGGGATTAGGGTGTCGGGCTATAGATAGATAGAATATTTTCTCCATTTTAGTTCACTCTAAGGCGACACTTTATGAGAGCAGTTACATCATATTTCCAAAATAGATCATTTTCATATTTCCATAATAGATCATTTATTAACTAGAAAATATATATCATTCCGCTCAAAGAAATTCTTTATTCAAGAATCCACAATCGTAGGAATTTCACGTTCCTGTATTGCGAAAGAAATTGGAAAAGCCATGTCCAGCATCATTCTGTACATCTAGTCTTGACTGCCACTGAATACATGATTCCATCCACAATACATCCATGGTGGAAAGTACCAATGTTCTGTTTTTTTTTTTTTTTCAATAACAGTACTTTTAAAAACGAGACAAAAGCATTTGGGGGCCGAAAGTTAATCAGCCACCAAAATATGTTGTTTGCTAAGGTACAGACTACCTACAAGCCAAATGTGAAGGAATTTCACAAAACACTACAGAATTCAGTCACCGCATTCACAGAAAGTAAAAAGATTATATGACTGCTGTTATTCAATTGTCTTTTATCAAATCCTTACCAAAAGTAAAAGACTTCTGGACCTCCACCTAGTTGCAGTTTCCTGAAGCTTTGGTGAAAATTTGCCCACAACTTTTCGAGATATTTTTGCAACCAGACACACATTAACAATAACTATATTGTCTTGCCTTGCTAAAGGCGGGCGATAAAAAAAAAAAAAAAAAAAAAAAAAAAGTGTGGCACATCCACCTTCTCATCCACTTGCTTCACCTTCAAAAGTAAGCAGGAAAAACACCGTTGGGATGAAATGTAAAACTCATATGACTATATCTGTGCTTGCAACCTGCCACATGTATTGGTTTTGGAAAGACGGGGAATGACATAATGGGTGGAGCAGTAAGGGAGACACATGGAAAAGCAGGAATAGAGTCTTTTGAAAAGCAGGGATGGTGTGAGTATTCTTTAAAGATTTTGAATGTAAACTGCCACATAGCATGGATGGAAACCTTGCTTGTGCAGATTAAAATGGGGAGGAGATCAATGGGTGTGATAGGGTAGAAAAAGAAGATGTATAGAAGCATTACAGAATATGTGTGGGAAAGCAGCACAGTGACGAGTGTCTACAGAGAGTTGGGAGGGGGAAGGGGTTAATGTTGCAAAGTGGTTGATTAAACTTTAAATTAGGTTATATGCTTGGATTGAAGTAAGACACCCGAAGACAGGCAGAGTGAATGTGTTGTACCAGTGTATAAAAGCATGTGAAACAAAAAAGAATGCTCAGGTTTTAGAAAGATATATAAAAAAAAGTGGTGGAATCAGTTTGTCACTGCTGAGCATACCAGTCAAGGTATGTGGTAGATCGGTGATGGGAAGCTCAGTGTATCATACACAACGCCATATTAGAAGGGAACAGGGAGTTTTTAAGTGTGGCAAGCAGTGTATGGATCAGCTTGCCTTGAGAACCGCATGAAACATATATAAAAAAAAGGGGCGGAATTAGTCTGTCACTTTAATGAACCTGGGAAGGTGTATGGTAAACGTGATAGAGATGCTTTACAGCAAGTGTTTCACATGTTAGGGGTAGGCAGGAAATACCTAAAAGCATTGAATAGTTTTCACCAAAGGAACAGAGCATTCATGTGAATCAATAACGAGAAGCGTGAAGGTCTTGGGATAAAATAGGGTGGATCGGATATGTGTGATGTCTTCCTGGCTGTTCATTTTGTTTGTTAATGGGATGATGAGGAGGATAGATATAAAGGTTTTGAGATAAGAGAAGAGGAAAGTTCAGGGGTTGCAGAGAGACTGGGATGTGTGCAGATGATACAAAACTGAATACACATTCAAAGTAAAGTTTAGCAGTTAGTAACTCCTTTTCAAAGAGTTTATGTGAGGAGGAAACTGAGATTGTGACAAAATGGCAAGGTGTTGTACTGAGGCAGCACAGCGATTTGAAAGTAAATTGAATAAGGAAGATTTGGAGCCAGAGAAGTACTTAAGTATTTGGTTGTTGACTTATAAGTCAGGAAGAAAGGCTAGGAAGAAGGGAGCAGTATTTGGGGAGCTGAGGAGCAAGTGAAAGGAAAGACCTCAGTACTGGTGAAGACACAGTGGTACGGATTGTCATGGACTGAAAGTGACTCCAAAGTGGGTCCCATTGTGAAACAGTGGTAGGTATGAAGGGCTGTGCTCAGACAGTTTTGAATTCAACTCTTTCACTTTAATGACGTCTTGTTTATTCATCCTTCCTACCTCAAGTTGATTTTGTTCAGCTTAGGGGAGACCTTTCATATTGCAAGAGTTAGTGTAGGATTATGTAAGCTCTCCAGTTCGCAAAGTCTCTCTTTAGCTTGTCAAATTCGTGTGGCAGTAGCCAGAATGTCATGAAAATTACATGCTTAGGTTGAAGGTGTTAAGGTACTGATCCTGTGATTTTTGTTTCATTCTTCTTCAGAAAATTAGGAAGCAGTAGATGAATAATACCCTTATGTCATTTCTGCCTAGCCCGAGGAATTTAGAGTGATGGTGGATCGTGGTGAATTCAGACAGCGGGTTCTCACCCCTCAACCATAGCACCAGTTTAACATGGGTTACAAAAGTAGGACTGTCATTCTACTTGAATAACTGAATCGCAATACCAGTGTTGAATTGGATCAAGAGTTCAGATGGTTGGAGAATGCAGAAAAAAGGAAGGAATTATGTGAAGTTTTAAGTGGAAAAGACAGGAAAAAACATGGTAGTCTGCAGGTAGTCACGTCACTTTTTTCATCACCACCTCCCATTTATGATATACTGTACTGTGAAATTTATCGTTATCACAGCCCATGGACTGCATAAGGCAGTCACGAGGTGAGTGGATTCCAACAGTATACAGACTGTATTGCTGCTAGGTCAACATGGATATTAGTTACATTAAATTACCACACTTACTATTGATTCCTTATTTTCGAGGGTGAAAAAATTTTAACCTAATCTATCTTTTATCTATATATCTTACCATCTGTCTCTACCTGTATCTGTATATCTTTAAATATAGATATATAGATAAATGTACATCTATTGAAAGTTTATTTGCACAAATAATGAAAGCTACCAGTGAACTATAACTAGTTTTAAAAAATCTACAAGTTTTTTTTTAACCAAGCCCTTCGTTAACCTCATCAGTCAGATAATGTTTTATGCATGGCTTTGGAAAGTAAAGATTTCCTTCAGTTGAAGGAAATATATTTTTTAACCTACAAATATTTTTTAACTTACTTCAAATTAGGTTATGGATTTTTTTTTTTTTTTGTTCAGCTGAGAAGAGACCCACCTTGATGAAGGGGTTAAAAACATTCAGCACTAAGGCAATTACTAATGAACTTACCAAGTGACAGAAGCAAAGAATCATTAATATTTTTTTCAGTTGAGTAGAATGATTAAAACTTTCACTTACTGAATTCTGTATGAGTATATTGATAATATACCGGTACCGCCATAATATAATGGTTCCTACATGTTGATACTGTATGTAATTCTCAATAGGTTCAATATTTTGTGTTGATGACGTGCGTGTGTGTGGGCACGGGATGCCGCTATCCCCCATCATGAACAGTAGCAGGTGGGGCCAGGTGACCAACTGGCATGGTCTGGAGTCTGGCTGCTCTTCCCCTGATGCCTGTGTTAACACTACCTGCCACCCACCTCTCACATGCATCTCCACCTGGGGCATTGCAACCTGCAGGTACTTTGCAGATTGATTTCATGATTTGCTTCATGCTTTTTCTCTGGTATAATTTACCCCTTCTTATAGACAGTCTTAATTCTTTACTGCTGTATAGAGAAAGGTATTGTGGGATTCTTGTACTCTCCAATTTATCCAGTTTGATTGCTATATTATTTTCAGACAGTATGATAAGCTTTTATTCAAGGGGAATTAGGTATGTCCATGAATGACCTAGTGTTACTGTGCTGCCTTGGTGCAGCTGTGGTCCTGGGCGTCATGTGGTGGGCCACAGTTGCCGTGACGTGGACGAGTGCCTGTGGCAGCCATGTCTGCACGGCGGGACCTGCAACAACCTGCAGCCTGGCTACCAGTGTGTGTGCAGCCCCACCCACACGGGGGACCACTGCCAATGGACACACATCACAACTGCACCACACCCACTCACAGCATCACTTGCCATTGCTACAATCACGTTATCAGTTCTTTTGCTTGGTAAGATATGGTTTAGCAAGCTATACATGCCTCATAACTGATATATTTTGACTAGCAGTAAGGAAAATTACCGGGTATTTTAAGTCTGGAATTCCTGATGAAGCTTACAGATAGCCTATGTGATTATAGTGTATCAGAAAAAAAATGCAATATCATAACTAGAAGAGCAGAAAAAAAAGTTATTTTACGAGTATTTACATCATAGTGAACAAATTTTGTCACAGACACCTTCCTACATATCCAGTCGTACAGCTGCTTGTGCTACCAACGAAGTATTTTGGACACTCGAGGCCAGTATCTGTTTCAGAGCCAGAAACTCAGTAACTAAATATTGATGAAAGCATAGACGTACCATAGATTATGGGAATGAGGGATAAAAAATAGATGAACATCAGTGTGGAGAAATTCAGTTAAACTGCAAAATTTCTACAAAAAATTTCACTGAGGTGTATTAATAGAATCTTTGATACATTTTCACTAAACCCTGTTGAGTGTTTTGCCTCTGTCAATTGTCTCATATCTTTGGTTCATAACACTGTTACTCCTTACAGTGACATCATCACAGTCTGTCCTGTGACATGAATTTTGTGTACATTATCGCCAGTGGTGGCAGGTGTGGTGATTTCGCTGAGGCTCCGACAGCAGCGGTTTACAAGAGGACACAGAAACGATCCCACGGAGATGCGGGAAGAGGTGGGTCAGGAAGACGGCAGCATCCTACAGGGAGATGAGCACCACCATGCCTTACTAGGGAGACTTAAACTTCCTCCAGCCAATAACAGCCAGGAGCAAGGTGCAGATCTAGTACGAGTTCATTTAACTCGAGCTTGTAATGTACCGTAACCTTCAAAACCATTTCCACATTTTGATCATTAGATTTATACCTACGATAAACCACTAACCCTACTACACTTATTGTTGTCAGGGAAAAACGTGCAGATTGGACTGAGTGAAAAAGTGACCCAGGTGACCTGTATCATGGAGGCTGCAGGTGTTACTGACGTGAAGAGAAATACAATGTGGCCAGATCCCCTACCAGCCAAGGACGACCTCAGGGCATATGCATATGAGGGGGACGGGTCCAGTGCTGACTCCCTGTCCTCGGCACAGTCTGGTTAGTATATTTGCTGTAATGATATTTTTTTCTAATGCATAAAACTTCCATTAAACATTTAAGATTATAACTTTGGACTTATTTAAGGCAAAAACAGGTCATAATGATTATAATATATATATATATATATATATATATATATATATATATATATATATATATATATATATGTGTGTGTGTGTGTGTGTGTGTGTGTGTGTGTGTGTGTGTGTGTGTGTGTGTGGTAGGTAGGGGCGCTCACCATCCACTCACTCGATGAATGTGTGTGTGTGTGTGTGTGTGTGTGTGTGTGTGTGTGTGTGTGTGTGTGTAGTAGAGAGGGCGCTCACCATCCACTCACTCGATGTAGTGCTGTTCTCGCGTTTCTACCCTTTTCTCTCCTCCATCCTACTTTCCTTCCATCCTCTTCTGTCTTTCTTTCCTTTATTCTTTCCTCATCCTTCTGCCTACAGGTGACTTTACACTCCCTCCACTGTCTTTCTTTCCTTCATTCTTTCCTCTTCAATCTGCCTGTGACTGACTGTACACTGAATGACAAGCCAAATGGTTTCCTGTACACCAGGAAACCATTTACTACGCTGGGTGGCAACCATATAATCAAATTTTGGCGCCTGCCGGTTTAGTGGGTAATTACTGTGCTCCAATCGGATTGAGCCGGTGAAGGTTTATATCCAAAGGGTGGTTGGGGTTTATTCCTCACGTAATGCCACTCAGGGATGAGTGAGGCTGGTCACTCTCATCTTAAATGTCAGGACCAACTTGCCTAGCCCCGGGCTCCTACGCTCCTCATTGGGCAATGTATGATTGAATGATGATGTTTAGAGACAGACAGACAGACAGAGACAGACACAGATAGATAGATAGATAGACAGATATAGATAGATATAGATATATGATCAGATGAAGAGGGAAAACAGGGATGTCATAGGTGAGAGCGTCTTCCTGCCTATACACCATCTGATGCAGAGACCTGGCTGTTTTCTCTTTGGCACTGGACTTAGTCTCAGTTACTGGTGAAGAATTTTAGCCGTTTTTCTCTGTATTTGCCAGTATAGTGACTTAGTCTCCGGCACTGAGGAAGAATTTTCAGGCGTTTTCCAGGTTTTCCTGGGACTCTGTCTTTGTTTGCCTGTGTGTGAGTGGGAGTGTGTGGGCGTGCTTGTGTGTGTGGGTGTGTGGGTGGGTGTTTTTATTTATTTTTTATTTTTTTGGCCTGTCGTTAGTGTCCCTCACTTTAGTTCGACACCGAACCCTGAAGGGGTGCCGTTAGGGCACTTCCATGAAGGGGGGCCATTAGTGCCTGGTTATAGGAGGCAGTGAGGGCGGCTCTGTTAGATTAGGGAAGACCCAAAAGGGGCAGTGGCCTATGTCGCCCTTTAGAGGGCGGGGAGCATAGGTTGCCCGTGACTGTAGGGACCTTGGCCACTTTTACTGTTTATCGTTTGTGGTGACAGTCAGTGTTTGAGTGTGTGAGTCGTGTGTGTGTGTGTTGTCTGAGTGTATTGCCTGAGTGCTGTGGGAAGCATGAAGGGATCTGGGATCCCTAGACCCCAGGGGCATTCCCGCCTTCCACTCCCTCAGTCGAGACCCTCCCACCCGTCTCCTGCTGCAGGCACGAAGCGGGACCACCGTCCTTCTGACGCCAGCTCCCACTCGTCAGCTCATGAGGTTCCTTGTGCTGACTATGCTTTTCCCAAGCCTACGGGAGCGGTACCTCATGCACGTGGTACTTTGACCCATTCTGTCAAGGCAGCTCGGCTGCATGAGGTGATGGAGGAGGTCACACCTGCTCTACCTCTCTTCCACCCAGGGCACCTCAACTTCCTTATGTGCAGCATCCGGCCCCGCCCCACGGCAAAGCACCTCCGTGCACCAAGCTCTGAGTCCTCAGCCTCGCGCTCCCACCTGCGCCCCCTCTCACGAGTCCAGGCCAGCTAAGTCTGCTTGTATTTGTAAGCAGATGGAGGTCCTGCCTGATGCTCCTGCTGCCACCCAGATCTCCCCTTCTCCTGATCCTGCTATTCCTGATGATGAGGGTTTCACCCTCGTGGCCCGCAAAGGGTTGAGGCGTGGTCGACAGGGAAACGGCCCTACTCCAGCACTACATACTGGGGCTCCCCTTAGGGCTCCTCCTGCTGCTCGTCCTTCTGTGTCAGTAGCTGTGCACCCGCCGCCTTGCTCTTCATTCCCAGCATTCTGCGTGCCTGTTCGAGAAGGGCAGGCAACCAGTTACGACGCCGTGGCTGCACTGGAGCATCCCTGCCAGGGCTACGTTGCTCCAACCTTATCAGAAGGGACGGGAGCTCTGTGTTGGTGCTGAAGGACGAGGGCACTTACGACCTCCTGAAAGCAACTATGCAGGACGAGTCCTCCCCCGTCAAATTAGTCAAGCTGACGCCTGGGCATCAGTCAACGAAGGCCATCGTCATGGGTTATCCCTTGAGGATGCCTGTGGAGATACTGCTCCAACACCCCCAGGTCGAAGAGGCGACCTGCTGCCAGAGAATGCAGACCAGGGAGGAGACTCGACAGGTCTTCGTCACCCTGCGGGGTCCTATGATCTCGGCGATCAACCTGGGGAACTGGGGAGAAAATCATCTTCGCCCCTTCACCCCAAAGCCACTCTGCTGTTACAAGTGTCAGCGATATGGGCACGACCATGCCATCCGCAACCGACCTGTAGTCTGCAGGATGTGCAGTGGCCCGCACGAAATGGAGAGGTGCTTGGCCAAATTCAAGGCCAAGGAGGCCGTCCTAACTCGCTGTCCAAACTGCTTGGGCAAACACCACGCATGGCACCCCAGCTGCCCCACCAGAGTGGCACTTGTAGATCGAGGGCGAGAACGTGAAGTTGCTTGGGTGAGGGAGCAACAGGCAGTCAGCACCAAACTGGCACCTCCTGGGACTTTCATTTGGGGACAGCAACAACGTTGCCCCAAAGAACAGATCACATCCATGAACGAGGCAGAATTCCCCCCTCTGCCAACCTCGCTGAGCCCACCTCCACGCAACGAGACAGCAGTCCCTCCACCACCTGCTCTCATCCAGGGTGTCACCTCCACGGAGATACACTACCCGAGCTCGCTACCGCAGCAACCACCAGCCGGGGTCACTCCTACCCTCCCCAGGCCCCCATACAGCAGGAGCCCGTCTTCACCCTCAAGGAGCTCCGCTCCATTGGCAAACAAATAGCAGAGGCCATAGCAGTGGGCATCAACCAATGCCTAGGGGTAACGTGCTCCATGGCCCCAGTCTTAGCCGCGATCGACAAGATTATAGATCAGGCCATCGAAAAGAAGCAGTGTGGCGCCCCGCAGCCTGCGCCCCCTTCAGGGACTACCAGACCCCTACCGTGCAGGATAGCTTGGCCGACACGGAGGGCATGGCCCCGATCCACCACTGCCTCCCCCCAGGGGGTTCAGGAGCCTCATCTTCCATCCCCTCCACCAGAGAAAGAGCCGGCACCAGTGGCAGTTGACATGGTGGTCGAGGCCCTGGCCTCCCTGCCGGGCGACAGCCCTCTGCCTCCCAAGACCTGCGAGCAGACCCTGCAGACCTCCGCTTATTACAGTGGAATTGTTTGGGGATCAGGCTCAAGCTCCCCCTCCTGCAGGAGGCAGTTGCCAGGGATCAACCCTATGTCTTTCTCCTGCAGGAGACCCTACTCCCCGACAACTCCTCCTTTTGGCTCCCTGGATACACCTCCCATCTCCTCCCCTACGAATGCGGAGACACACGAGGATGTGCCATACTCATACAAGATCACGTCTCCCGCACCGTCTGTGACCCCCTGCCTTTTTGTGGACCAGGTGTGAAGGTGCAAAGTGTTGTGTTACACCTGGCATCCTCCACACTAACTGTGTACAATGTATACAAAAGCCAGGGGTGCACTCCCGATGTGGGAGAGTTGTTCTCCCATGCTGCCTCAGGTCCTGTCGTTATTGGGGGCGACTTTAACGCCCATCATGACTTTCTCACATCGCCCCTTCCATGCAATGAGGCAGGACGGCACATCTCACTTGTTCTTGAGGAGATGGATGGTGTCTCCTTAATAAACAACATTCACAAACCCACCCACTTTCGGGGAGGGTGCCTGGATCTATCATTCATCTCCACCCCCCTTGCTGGCTCGGTGCAGTGGTCGCTCCACCCACGCCTAGCCAGCAATCACTTTGCAATTCAGATCAGGCTGCCACTCATGTCCCTCCCTCCCCTCCCCACCGAAGTGGGACCTCAGCAAAGCCAACTGGGCCGCCTTTGCCAGAGCCTTAACCACCGTTTTCGAGGCCTCTCCTCCCGCCCTAGACCTCGAGGGCAGAGCAGATCAAGTTGCCAGTGCTTTTGCACAAGCTGCCTCTCTCGCCATCCCGCTACAGCGACGATCCGCGAAGCGATACCGAGACGGCTGGATCTACTGCGACAGGGTCATGGAACTGAACCACCGACTCAATGCGGCATGTAAGCAATACCGGCAGTGCCGCATATCCCCGCACAGCCGATACCTTGCTGCCGTAACACAACACATCATGTCGGAGAAATGCTGCATGAAAGAGGAGGCGTGGATCATATGGTGCAGGACTTTGGACTCTCACTCCACTCTCAGGGAGATGTGGAGGAGAATCTGGTCTATCTCTGACCAATGTCCCCCCCGTCCACCCTCTCACCCTGACCCAGCTGCTGAAGCCGGCCATCTTGTGCAACACTTTGCAGATCGTTCCACTTCTCACAATCTCCCGCAGTGCGTTACAGACAAGTAGGTGCAGTTGTCTACCTCTCGTCTTGTAGCAATTCAGGCTGCCTGTGAAAGGCCTGACCCCGCCAATGTATCTTTCACCAGCGGATAACTGCAAAAAGCACTGCAGCACAGAGGAGACACTGTTCCGGGGCTCGACAGGCTAACCTATTCTCTGTTATCACATGCCAGAGATTGTGGGAGAGATCGTCTCCTTGATCTTGAGCAGATCCTCATGAGCCATGTGCTCATTTACGCAGACGACCTGGCACTGGTCTTCTCGAGGAAAGACTGCTTCACCCAGGCACCCATCTCTCGTGGTCTGAGGGCCATTTGCTGAGGTCATGGAAGACAGCTGTCATCCACCTGATTCCCAAATCTCACGATCCCGGCGCCATGTGCCCTATCTCGTTTCTTAGCTGTGTGGCTAAGACAACAGAGAGGGTTGTGTGTGCTCGCCTTGCCTGGCGTCTGGGACCGTTGCACCTGAGGAGTATTGCTTACCACCCTGGCAGGAGTGCATCTCACTGCCTTGCTTCCTTCCTTGGGGAGCTTTGAGTTGGATGGGGGATGGCTGTCTTCCTTGATCTCGAAAAGGCCTTCAAGCTGGTGAACCCTCTTGACATCCAGGCAGCCCTTGCCGACAGGGGAGTCAGAGGTAGACTCTTGTCATGGGTGGGGGACTTCTTTCTTAACCGGACAGCAGGGATCAGATTCCAGGGGCAACTCTCTCTCTTCTATCATCATCCCAATGGCACTCCCCAGGGGAGTGTTCTTAGCCCCCTGTTATTGAACGTGTTGGTCGAGAGACTTCTAACTGTTGACTATGGACCCGGCATGACACTGCTCATTTACGCAGACGACCTGGCACTGGTCTTCTCGAGGAAAGACTGCTTCACCCAGGCACCCATCTCTCTTTCTAGATTGCACAACAAGTGTAATGAACTTGGGCTGAAAGTCAACCTCGAGAAGACCAAGTGCCTACCTTTCGATCTCCACCCTCCCGAACATCCCCTCTCATTGGGTGGCCGCTGCATTGAGCCTGTCATGCTGCACCAATATCTGGGGGTCTACTTTGACTCGGGGCTAACTTTCGCCTGACATGTGACATACTTACGAGAGTGGGCCGTCTCCCACATTTCTGCTCTCTGCTACCTCTCTAGTCACAGCTTAGGGGCGTCATATGCAGTTCTGTGTACTTTCTATGTCTACGCAGTCCAGTCCCTAGTTGATTACAGTGCGATCTGCCTCCCAGGGCTGGCTTCCCCCATCTCCCAGTCCTTGGAGGTACTCCAAAATGACTCTCTATGGGTTATGCTGGGCGCTCCATGCTGGACCCGACTGGTCAATTTACGGATGGAGAGTGGGTTTCCATCACTTGCCCACCGGATCGCACTGCGTGCAATGGCAGAAATGCTTCGTTTAGTTAATCTTCACCCAGTGCTATATGTCTCCATTCTGCTTAAACGCCTGGCTAGCAGGCCCTGAGACCCGTCCACCTCGGTATTGGGCTCCAGCCATGACGGCTCTCCTTCACAAGTTGGGTCTGGCACAAGAGGTGTGCCAGGATCCAGAGCTAGCATGTCCAGGCTACGAACCTCCGGCACCCTGGGCGCTTACCCCTTTCACCGTTATCAATCCCACCGACATGAAACCTTGCCACTCAATCCCGGCCACCCTTCGGCAGGAGAGTCTCAGTAGACTTGCTGCATTCAACTCCTCTGATGCAACAGTCTACTATACGGATGGCTCTATTTTGTCCGATGGTTCAGTGGGAGCTGCTTTTGCTTATGAGGACCATACTGAATCCTGGCGCATCACCACGGGTGTCTCCGCCTTTCAGGCAGAGCTAGTGACTCTTCTTGGTGCCCTGCATCATGCCTATAGCCATCAACATAGACGTGTCATTCTCCATACTGACTTCCTATCCTCCCTTCAATGCCTGGCATCTCTCTCTCTAGTTTCCCACCGGTTCTTACTTACTGCCATATTTACAGCGTCCTCCCTAATCCAGCGGCTGGGTGGCACTGTGATTTTTCACTGGGTACCTGGGCACGTTGGGATATGGAGTAATGAACTAGCCACTGCCGCTGCACGTGCAACTACATCACTCCCTGATGTTACATATCCGCTTCACCCCAGTGCTTCCAGAGTTCTCTCTGCTGTGGCTGGCATTATTACAGAACTTACAAAAGGATGACCATTGCCTATGTGTCGCCAACGGCTCACGCTCGGCCACTTGGTATGCTGCGGCCACATCATATTCCCCTATCTCGATCCCTCCAGGCCTACCCAATTATCTCTTAGTCAGGCTCCGGCGTTTATGCATGAGATTCCTATGCTACCATCAGATTGCCAGCTTGGATCCTGAACCATGCCGCAACTGCTACGAGCGGTCTGCTGAACCCCTCTGCCACTACATTCTCAACTGCCCTGCAACTGCTTATGTTCGAGAGCTCCCCGGAGAGGGCTTTGGTCGCTCAGGCGATGATGAGTACGATGCTGCTAGGGCCATTGGCAATGCAACCTTTCAAAGGTTCCTACAAACTGTACGAGATTATCCACCTCCCCGTTAACTGCTACTTCCACCCCCCGTCATTATTCTAGATCTAACTCACCTTTTTTTTTTTTATTATTATTCTCTGCTTATCTCTGACGGGCTCTTAGTTTGCCTGTGTCCCACAACAGGTGGGCAAATATTCAACAACAACAATATAGGTGAGCAGTGTGTGAATAATGATGAAGGAAAGGTAGCAGCGAACAATGACTTTATTAAAGATGCCTGGAAAGAGCAATATAATGTTTTGCTGAATAAGGAGTTTGACTGGAACAGGGAAGGTTCAGAGTCAACGGATCCAGTGTGTTGCCCTTGGCCTTTGATTGACGCTGCTATTGTGAACAGGGCAATAGGCAGGATGCAGGTGGGGAAGGTGGCAGGTGTGTCTGGGTTGACTGCTGATATGAAGAAAGCCTCGGGAGATATAGCAGTGGGGTTAGCTAGTGATTTGATAAGTAGGATTACCTGTATTTATGACTGTGTTGTACCAGACAACTGGCAGTAGAGTGCAATCGTAAATGTGTACAAGGGGGAGGGTGATGCTCTTGAAAGAGGAAGTTATAGAGGCATAAAACTTTTGGAACAGATAATGAAGGTAGTGGGGTGAGTTCTGGAGAGTACCGGTATGATAAAAGAATGAGTGAATATTGATGAGATGTAGTTTGGGTTTATGTCAGACGAAGAGACCACTGATGTCATATTCACTGGTCGACAGCTTCAGGAAAAACAGTATATATAGGAAGGGAAAGGGACCTGTACCTTGTTTTTGTTGATTTGGTGAATGCCTTTAACAGAGTCCCATGGAGGGTGGTGATGTGGGCAATGAGAAAACTTGGGATCGAGGAGTGGCTAGTGGCTGAATATGTGTATGCTTGCACCCGGGTAGAAGTGAATGGAGATTTTAATGATGAGTTTTCCGTGCAGGTTGGCGTGCATCAGGGGTCAGTCTTGTTTCCCTTATTGTTTATCATGGTGCTTGAAGCCTTCTCACGTAACTTCAGAAATGAACTCATGTGGTAGATGCTGTATGCCAATGATTTGGTACTGACTGCAGAGAATTAAAGGAAGGAAGAGGAAAGACTTAGGAAGTGGAGAGATGGTATGGCGCACCAGTGTTTCATAGTAAATGCAAATGAAACAAAAACGATGGTATTTAGGACTGGTGGTGGTACTGTCAAACAAGGAGATTGGCCATGTGCAGTTTGCCACAATGGTGTGGAAAGTAATTCCATCTTTTGCAGTGTTTCCGATTAGTGTGTGCATTAGAGATGTACTGGTGTTACAGGTGGATTGCGAGACAATGCTCGTATGTGCGGTGTGTCGGGAAGAGCATGTGGAGATTGTCAGGTGTGAAAAGATTGATCTTGCAGGTGAGTCTCTTTAGTGTGTGTGGAATTTTTTTTTTTACTTGGGAGACATGTTATGTGCTGGACAGGGATTGGAGTGGCTAGAGTGAGGAGTGGTTGGAAGATGTTCGGGGAGCTGTTGCCTCGCCTGACACTGAGAGGGTTCTTCCTTTGTACCAAGGGATTTTTGTATGCAGCATGTTTTAGGAAATTAATGCTGTATGGTAGTGAGACCTGGGCAGTAAAGAAAGAGAAAATTCTTAGGCTCAGACGTACAGAAATGACAATGGTGTGCTCTTGAATATGAGGCCAGGGGGCTAGGCTTAACGCTGGTATGTAAGTAGGTATATGCTGTCAATCTCTCTCTCTCTCTCTCTCTCTCTCTCTCTCTCTCTATACACAGTATATTCTGTATCTATCTATCTGTCTGTCTGTCTAGCTATCTGTCTGTCAGTCTCTCTCTCTCTCTCTCTCTCTCTCTCTCTATATATATATATATATATATATATGTCACGGGGTTTTTAAAATAAATGCAATATTAAAGGATAATTTTCAATAATACTGAAGAGCAGGGACAATGAATTGTCATGCTAAAATCAAGCAATGATTACTTTATGCTGGCTTGCTTCGCCGATTCTCTCAGAACGAGAATTTATAAACTTTCTCAACAGTACACAGCAGAGACTAATTACTCACAATTGCTGTTTATTAGTAATGTTAGCCTCTGGAGAAAGTGACTTAACCCCTGACAATAAATAACTAATACTATTAATGATATCAGGTTCTTGCTGATGCGTTAACTCCTAGAAGGCACAACGGATTTTAAGCTTGATACAACAAGACTGGCCTAAGTACCAGTTATGAATAGCAAAGCGTTTATGCAAGCTAGGAGCTATAAGGGAAATAAGCGTAATTATGGAGAAATGAAACTCGAGTTTACATTACATTAAGCTCAAAGACAAAGAACTGTTAAATTTATTGATTACAAAGAAATAAATTTAACGTTACATTTCAAAATGAATTCAAAATAAAGAGATCGCACTCACTCACTCACTCAAAAGCTAAATTCTTACGCCTAGGAAAACATGCGGTGCAGCTGGCCGGCATGTGAGGGAACAGCACACTTAACTAAACTCTTAAGTCTAGGAAAACGAAAAGAAAATACTGGTCAATGTAGCATATCACCAAGGAAGGGTGGGAGCCTGGAGAACTGTAGTCTAGTGGAGTCTGGGTGCTAGAAGACCTCTCTCACTCTCACTACTGGAGCACAGAACCACACTCCGTCGCGACAGACAAAAGACTGATTCAAATACGATGTATGTGGTAGGATGCCCAGGCCAGCCGGAAGAAGGCGTGGCCAACGGTTGAGGCAAGCAGGGGCAAACAATATAGAAACAATAATATCGCTCAGTAGAGCACTTAATGACGTGCATTAGAACGGTCACTTTTGAAACAGTGACGAATGTTTTGAAAAAAGTATATCATCGAAATGGAGAGAGAAACGGTTAACTGAACGATACACTGTGAGTTTTCCACTAATAGTTCGTGGTTTCTCACAAAAGGAAAATGTCGCAAATTTGATTCGTGACAATACTTATATGATATATATATATATATATATATATATATATATATATATATATATATATATATATATAATATATATATATATATATATAAATATATATATATATATATATATATATATATATATATATATATATATATATATATATATGTCTGTCAATCTCTGTCTATATATGTATATTTATTTTCTGAATATATATGTCTGTGTTTCTCAAAGATTAAAATAAAACTTAAGAGAAACGTTAATGGTAATTGTACAGGAGGTAATAATTATGATTTGGATGAGCTGAGAAGTGATGAGAACACGAAGGAAAAGTTTCGATGGGAATGTAGGAACAGGTTTCTAGTCCTGCAGACTTTGATGGATCTGAAGACAATGATAATAATCAAATGTGGAGAGAGGTAAAAGAGGTTTTGCGTGAGAGTGCTAAGGTTACTATTAAGAAAATGGGAAACGCGAGAAGGATAAAGTGGATGTCAGATGAAACATGGAATGCAATTCAGAAAAGGAAGGAGGCGAAGTTAAGAAGTGAAGAACAACATGTTGATGGCCAGGTAGTTGAAGTACTTAGAGCAAAGTACTGGAGTTTACATTTTGAAGTAAAAAAAACTCGTTAGACGTGATAAGAGGAGGCTATATGATGAAAAGGCGACAGAGACAGAAATTAAATTACGTAAAAATGACGGTCAGAGCACAAGAGCAGCGTATCAGGCCATAAAGGAGTTAACTGGGACTGAAAAGAGAAGGAAGGAAATACCTGTACGAAATAGAAATGGTAATATGATGACTAAAGATTTGGATATAAAACTAAGGTGGAAAGAGCATTTTGAATCTGTTCTTTATAGACCAATCCCAGCTGAAGAGGACATTTTGCCAGCCGAGAGAGATTTGCAGATAGAAACACGGGATATAACCTTGGGAGAGGTAGCAAAATCTATAAAGGAGTTAAAGAATTTTAAGGTCCCAGGAGAGGATGGAATATTTCCTGAAATGCTTAAGGTAAAAAATGATGAGTTGATGAATGCGCTTTTGAAACTTTTTAATGTGGCTTGGGATAATGGTGGAATTCCAGAAGAGTTGAAAAATGGAGTGATTATAAAAATACCAAAAAAGGGAGATTTAAGTGTGTGTGGCAATTGGAGGGGGGTAACTTTGACACCTGTAGTTGCAAAAGACTTTTCCAAAATCTTCTTGAACAGAATAGAGCGAGTAATAAATAAAATTTTAAGAGAAGAACAAGCGGGATTTAGAAAGGGTCGAGGTTGTAATGATCAGATTTTTATTGTAAGGCATTTAAAGCAACAAGCTAATGAGATGAAAATGCCACTTAGTATGTGTTTTGTGGATTTTGAAAAGGCGTTTGATAGTGTTTTATGTGAAGCTATGTTGAAAATTATGAGATTCTATGGTATGCCAGAAAAGTTTGTAAATATTATTAGAAGCCTGCATGAAGGTACTTTTTGTAAGGTAATGGTGGGTGGTTCTTTGAGTGTTCCATTTGAAGTTAGGTCAGGAGTGATTCAAGGAGGAGTTCTTTCGCCATTGCTGTTTGTTCTGGTTATGGATTATGTTATGAGAAAGGTTGTACGGAGAACAGGTGCAGGAAGTAACGGGAAAGAAAATAAGAAGCTGATGGATTTGGACTATGCTGATGATATTGTACTGACTTGCGGAAGTATTTACGAGATGCAGAGGGTGCTTGATTGTCTGGTGGAGGAAGGAGGAAAAGTGGGATTGATAATAAATTGTGGATAGACTGAAATTATTAATATGAACGTGGAAAACCAAATCGATTGTGTAATTGGGAATAATGTGGTGAAGAATGTAGAAAACTTTATATATCTGGGAACGATTGTATCATCTAATGGATCATTAAACAATGAAATTGTGGAGAGGATTAAACAGGCTTGGCGAGCTGTTGGAATGCTGAAATCTGTTTGGAATAATAATATGCTGTCGGTATATACTAAAGTGAAAATTTACAAGTCCATGGTTAGACCAATTTTAATTTAAGGGCATGAGTCATGATACAGTACAATAGGAAAACAGATCAGAAAGTATTAGGATTTGAGAATAAAATACTGAGAAATATTCTTGGTGTAAAGTGGCAAGACAGAGTTACAAATGAAAGAGTAAGGGATATTACGAGAGCGGAACCAGTTAATGAATATGTGAGACTGTCTCGCTGGAAGTGGCTGGAGCGCATATACAGTATATATATATATATATAGTGGCTGGAGCACATATACAGTATATATATATATATATATATATATATATATATACAGTATATACTGTATCTATCTATCTGTCTGTCTAAATCTATCTATTCCCCCTGTGACGGGGGACACAATCTGGCCGCACTATGGGGTGGTACTACTATTCTGCGGCCAGGTTGTGTTAGGAAGAATACTGCCACCGTATTCCCTGCGTGTCGTAAAAGGCAACTAAAAGGGGCGGGGTGAGGGGACTAGGGACCCCCTCCTCTGCTTTTTAGTTCCTAAAAAGAGATAGGCCAGAGAAAGGGATGGGGGATTGAGTTATCTCCGTACCCAGTAGATTGGGTCTATGACTGTGCGTGGATGTAGTACGACTGGGGCTAAAAGGGAGGAGATTGGGAGAATGTTTGTGAGAAGAAAGTTGGATGTGTTAGCTTTGAGTGAAACGAAAATGAAAGATAAGGGTGAGTCTATGTTTGGAAGTGTGATTGGAAGATTGTCAGGTGTTGATAAAGGAAGGGCAAGAGACGGTGTGGCCTTGTTAGTGAGCCCGGAAGTACAGCAGTGTGTGATTGAATGGAAGGAAGTGTCATCGAGACTGATGTGGGTGAAAGCGAAATTTGAACGTGAGTTGTTGGTGTTTGTGAATGCATATGGGCCTGGTAGTGAAATGGATGAAGAAGAGAGGGAGTCTTTCTGGAATGATGTTGACGAGTGTCTGTAGAGATGTGGAGCGAATGTGAATGTGGTAATGATGGGAGATCTGGGCTGGGATGTTCATAAGATCGTTGGGAGACGCCGCTATGATCATCGTAACGCGCTCATAGCGGCCATCTTTGATCGAGGCTACGACAACCGCTAAAGTGTATCTTCTAAGGCTCGCGGCAACGCTCGTAGCTCACGATGATCCAATCGTAAAATCCGTTCCGTTCCGTTCCTGTCGTTCATAATGCAACCCAGCTAATAGTCGCTGAACCAATCAGAAGAAAGATTTCATAAACCTTGAAAGATTGAGGGCCAATCAAAATGGAGTTTCAAAATGTTAAATACACTTATCCAAGCGCGCCATTACATCACTCAAACAATACGATATTCATCCCAAGACATACAAAACATGACAAGTGACGAGTCCCCTACCAAACGAATTCGTCAAGCAAACTTTACACATGAGATGATGGCGTTAATACAGGGTTGGCTCGACAGACAGACAGTGCTGAAGAACAATCACATCACCAATGACATACTCAATCTCTTAACTCATACCATCCATCAATCAATTGATCTTTTTGGAGAAACTCATGCAGTAGCTCTTGATATCTTTAAAGCTTTCGAAAGAGTATGGCACCGTTCCCTGCTGTCCAAACTCCCTTGCTATGTACTAACGTCTTTTGTTCCTTTGATTTCTTCTTATCTTAGTGACAGGAAAATAAGAGTAAAAGTAGATGATGTATATTCGAATTTCCACTCAATTAACGCCGGCGTGCCGCAGGGATCAGTTCTGGTGCCAACCCTACTTCTGGTTCATATTAATGATCTCTTATCTGTCACTCACAATCCCATTCACTCATATGCAGATGACTCAACGCTACATAGTTCATTCACACTCAGACATCCATTTACAAAGTCTAATATCTCTACCTCTCAACTCAATACAACCATCTCCATAAATCAAGATCTATCTACAATCAGTGAATGGGGACAAAACAACCTTGTCTCTTTTAATGCTAGTAAAACTAAATATATACAATTTACTAATAGACAGATATTGCCAGATTCGTATATTACCTTCAGTGCCACTAATATTCCCATCCCCAAAAGTATTGAAATTCTTGGTGTCTCACTTAACAGTGCCCTCAGCTGGACCTCTCATGTCAGATCACTTGCTAAAACCGCCTCGAAGAAACTTGGATTATTGTACAGAGTCTGTAACTTCTTCAACGATGAGCAGTTAGCTATAATTTATAAGAGTCATGTGCGCTCTCAGCTTGAATATTGCTCACCCTTGTGGAATGGTTGTGGAGAGGTTGCATTAAGACAACTAGACAAAATTCAGAATGAAGCTGTTAGAATCACTAACAATCCTGCCATTACATATAAACTACCTCCCCTGCAAGTAAGAAGGAATGTTGCCTCCCTTGCATTATTTTACAGATATTTTTTTGGCAAATGCTCAGACGAAGTTGCGTCCATGGTGCCACCTCTCCATGCCTTCCCTCGTGCTACACGGGCATCTGGTAGCGCTCATGACTGGAATGTCACTCAACCATATTCCAGAACTTCTGCCTATCAGAATCCTTTCATTCCCCGAACTGCATCTCTTTGGAACTCGCTTCTCCAGAGTTGTTTTCCTCCAAATTTCAACCCACAACTGTTCAAGTCTAACTGTTACAGATATTTTATGAACAGAGGACACCAGTAATCTGGTGTATGGATTATTTTTTTTTACTCATTTGTTTTTCCTTCCTCCGTTCTGTTATTAAAAAAAAAAAAAAAAAAAAAAAAAAACTATAGTGTGGGGTGAAAGATCCACATCATATTAACAAAACATAGTGATAATTTTGAAAATATCGAGATCCAAACTGAGACCCTTTTACCTGAATAAACTATACAGTATATCATTGGCTTCAGACTGTATCATTACAACTCCCACAGACTTAACCATGTTTTAATGAACAGTGCATCGGTCTGCATTGTTACAGATGTAAGGGGGCACGATAGCTCAGTGGTAAAGCATCGAGCTCGTAATCGGGGGATTGCGAGTTCGAGCCTCGCCCGGGACTGCCGTGCCGGGAGTGGTAGGGCGCTCCTGTAACCTAGCGGGGCTATATGATCCATAACAGGGTCTTGCTCGAGGGAATGCCATTTCTCCATTTACAGATGTAAGCAGTAGAAACGAAAAATTCCCCCTCTTTGCTTACCTCTTGGCATCTTAACTTCCTTAAGAGATTTTCTGTACAACACGTGTGCCACTCTTAATTATTCTGCTCACACGTCCCTGTGTTAAGCCTAATGTGTCTGCCAATACACTCTGAAATGAGCCACTTGCATAAAATCTGAATGTCATTAACACTTGCAAATGACATGGCACAGCACGGGATCTTCTTGTCGCTAGTCCAACTAGTGGTTCAACTCTTGCACACCAGTGAAGGAGTTCTTGTCTGGGAAACCTATAATATCTCAACAAATGTTCGCCACTGTAAGCAAATGGATCCATTATATCTCTGTAGTTCCTCTCAAATCTCATCGCTCTTCGTAATGCCAGTTCTATCTGTAAAACCTCTTGTAACTCCATCTTCGTTCACAGAAAAGGGTAAATAAACAAACTTAGCATCACATGATTCGGTTTGTTTATTAGAGAAACATCCACTATGCGACACAACGATCAGCTAAAGGGTGCTTGTCAGAAATCGTAGCGCTACGAGCAAATATGGCGGATGGAGGATCGTAAAATTTGTTTGAACATACACCTTAGCGGTTTACGAGCGCGCTATGATTATCGTACCTGCTACGATGATCTTAGCGGCCGTTACGAGCTTTCGAACATCCCACCCCTGAATGCTAGAGTGGGAAATGTGGCAGTTGAAGATGTAGTTGGTATGCATGGTGTGCCTGGAAGAAATGAAAATGGGGAACGAATGATAAGGATGTGTGTTGAGCGAGAGATGGTGATTGGAAATACGCTGTTTGAGAAGAAAGATATTTATAAGTATACATGGGTGAGACAGGAGGGTGGAATGGTTGTGGATAAAGCACTGATGGACTATGTGGTTGTGTCTAGGAATGTAATAGGAAGATTGTTGGATGTGAGAATTCTGAGAGGGGAAAGTGGAGGTATATCTGACCACTACCTGGTGGAGGGGAAGTTAACCCCTTAAGACCGCAACTAGAGGCTTCACCAAACCCTGTTTCAGAGGTCTGCCACCAGGTGGTCTACCGTCGCCCAGCCTCGATTAAATATTTTTGCGGGGTTTTAAAGACCTGGTGAACTGTACCTAATACTAAGTTTATAATTATATTGCTATTTATAAGAATCTTTTTTCCTATTCAATCCAGCGCATATTTATATACCTGTAAAGAAAAAATAACCAGCTCTCAGGGAATCTTAGCTTGGGGACTAAAATAGTGTGCTGTCTATTTACATATATTTGAATAAATCTTGTGCAGTTAGTAAAAGGAGATTACCTTCAGGACTCCTGATGTGTGTGTATTTTAGCATGCTTTAAAGGAATAAGCAGTTCCACGAAAATAATGTACTGAACGATTGTTTAGTTGGTGAATCAGTCATATTAATCCAAACAAACGGCACTGCGGTACGACACTATAACCACGAGAAAGTACGAGGAGTTGAAGTGTAAACTTACTAAACTGTGCAATGGAGCCAGGGAAACATTTAAAAGCATTATTTATGTTAGAATTTTGTTACTAAGATGATCAAGACGTCTAGCAGGTCCTTATTGTTATGAAAAGCCATACGTCAGGCAGGGCAGCATATCGAAAGGTGCTGCCGAACCTGCGGCTGAAAATCTACTTTCTTTTGTGGATACTAACGAATGACAAATATTTTAATAACTGTTATTTTGTTTTATGGATGGTTCTAGTAAAATTGCCTATGTTTCGTCTCTATGTTATGTTTACAGAGATGAGTAAACTGACGAAAGCTGAGTTTACAAAATGACACCTATAATACATTATATATAATCAAAAGGCTCCCATATTGTAATTTCTTTGTAGCATATCATGCCAGCTCAGTAATTTCATGAGTAAAATCTGTTTTGGGTATTTTACTTTGTGTCAAAATTTTAAAGAAATTACGCACTGGCTACTTTTTCAATGCCTACCCCGCATCAGAGCTGGGCGACGGAAGCGAACCTAGTGGCAGATTTCTGAAACAGGATCTTGTGAAGTGTCTAATTGTTTCAGGCAGGGTACCTCCCACAACCGCAATTCGGGAGTGTTTTGGCGACTTTCACCAAGGGCAAATTGACTGTGTTCTGGCTAAAGAGGAAGAATTTACACACCTGCCAGCGCAATCCGTACCCCCGTAGACCTAATGGTTACCACACAATCGCGCGTCAAAGTTAAAAAAAAAAAAAAAAAAAAGTTTATGATAGTTACCCCTCAAAACAATGGAAAACCTGAAAATTTTGATAACTACCTATTTTTCTTATTGAAACAGGTCATTTCAAATTGTTTTGTCACACCAACCATGAAAACAGGTGTATGAAGGTGTGGGGAGATTGCTAGACTGTGGGGAGATAAAGTTGGCTGTGGAGAGTAGGCCTGTAGGTACGGGGGTTGGAAATAACCAGCTTTTCGCATGAAAAGAAAGCACTTCAGTGTGTTCTGTAACATCTACCATGAAAACAGGTGTGTATGTAGGTGTGGGGAGATAACTAGTGTGGGGAGTAGGCCTACAAGGCCTTGGTGGTACTTGGGGAGAAAAATTTTGGCAACAACCAAATTCTCTTGTGGAAATCCTTCATTTCAATGGGATTTGTCATGCCAGCCATAAATACAGGTGTGTATGTAGGTGTGGGGAGATAAAACAGGTGTGGGGAGTAGCCCCACAAGGCTTCATAGTCATTCCAAAACTAACACAGATGCACATAAATGTTTATAACCATCAAGGACATCAAAATAAAGTTGAATAATGCTATAAATGCATGCAAAAGAACGGAAAAAAAAGCAATAATTTGTTTCCGATTTCTCCTTTTACTTTCCCAACTTCTTGTTACATATTTATCACACCATTACAATTATCACATTATCATTACACTTCATCACACTTATCAATACAGTTTCGGCAACAACCAAATTCTCTTGTAGAAACTCTCTATTTCATTGGAATTTATCACACCAGCCAAGAAAACAGGTGTGTTTGTATGTGTGGGGAGATGAAACAGGTGCGGGGAGTAGCCCTACAAGGCCTCATAGTCTTTCGAAAACTAACACAGAAAGACACTACTCAGAGGTGCTAATCTGGGCAGGTAGGGAGAATGAAAAAAGAAAATAATAAGATGCGTCATATGTAGTACAACATACAGCATTCTCCAACTACGTACGAACAAAAACTGGTAGGTACGAAGTGAGAAATGAACAGAGTGAGGTGTAAAAATTTGGGAAGAAGTAGAAATAATATGAAACAGGTACGTACATCAGGCCTGACACTCGGGGGCCTGCTCGGGATTGGAAGGGTAGTGAGGGACATGGAGGGAGAGATGGGGTGGGATTTGGAGGGGGGGGGGGATGAGGCTAGCAGGGAGGGAGGAGTGGCAAGAAAGGGTGTGAAGGGATGCAGGTTGTTGTGGGAGGAGAGATCCAGTTGCGTGGAGAGGTGGGAGAGTGATGGGGGACAAGGAGGGCATGAGGGAATGGAGTAGAGGGTGGCATGGAGGCGGCCGAGAGGGGGGTGCCCCCCCACTGCCCGGGTTGGTCCGATCCTCCCTCACGCCACATCAGGGGCGAGTTCTCATTGGCCTGAAGCCATATACGCCATAATCGGGGTGGAGCAAGTGCTCTGCAGTTTTTTACAGGCCGTGTTCAGTTGATGCGACTAGGCATTTTGGCATAAAACTCAAATCGCATCAGTTGATGCGATTGGGACTTAAGGGGTTAAGAGTAGGTAAGAGATGGGTGAGAGGTTGGAGGGTTAGGTTTGGCAGGGAGGTTTTGAAAGTGAGTGTGTTGTATAAAAGAGAGATAATGATAGAGTATCAGGAGAAATCGAAAGATTAGTGGAACGCAGTGAAAGATCAGGAAAATGGCAGTGTGGAGGAGGAATGGCAGTGGTTTAAGAGTGCTGTGCTGGGAAATGCAGAAGAAGTGTGTGGCGTGAGATGTGTGGGTGGTGGTGTAAGAAAAGGAAGTGAATAGTGGTGCGAGGAAGTAAGTATGGCTGTGGCTGAGAAGAGATGTGCATATGAAGTGTGGCTGCAGAGGAAGGATGAGGTGTCATATGAGAGGTATAAGGAAAAGAGGAATAGGGCGAGAAGGGCTGTGCGTGATGCTAAAGTGGCAGTAGATGAAAGGTGGGTAGCCAACTGACTGAGAATTTTCAACTGAATAAGAAAATGTTCTGGAAGGTGAAAAGGGTGCGAAAGGGAAAGTCTGGGAAGGAAGAGCGAGTAAAAGCAGAGGATGGAAGGATGTTAACTGAGATGGATGCAGTAAGGAAGAGATGGGCAGAGTATTTTGAGAGATTGTTAAATGTAGAGGAGGAAAGGGTGGCTGAGATTGTGGTGCATGGAAAGGTGCAAGGAATAAATGTGTTGGGAGAGTTGAATGATTCTTTGATCATGAAGGAGGAAGTGGAGAAGGCAGTAAAGGAGATGAAAACAAGGAAAGCTGCAGGTATGGATGGGTGTGCTATGGAATGCCTGAAGGGTGGTGGAGTGACTATTGTTGACTGGTTAGTAAGATTGTTGAATGTGTGCTTTGTGAAAGGTATGGTGCCAATTGACTGGGCATGTGCTTGTTTGGTCCCGTTTTATAAAGGCAAGGACGATAAGTATGAATGTACTAGCTTTAGGAGTATAAGTCTGTTGAGTGTTGTAGGTAAGGTGTATGGTAAAGTGTTAATTATGAGAGTTAGAGAGGGTACAGAGGGAGTGATTGGTGATGAGCAGTGTGGCTTTGGGAGAGGGAGGGGATGCGTGAATCAGGTGTTCGCTGTGAGACAAGTGTGTGAAAAGTATTTAGCAAAAGGCAAGGATGTGTTTTGGGCATTCATGGATTTAGAGAGGGCGTATGATAGAATTGATAGGGAGGCTTTGTGGACTGTTTTAAGATTGTATGGACTTGATGGTAGATTATTAAAAGGGGTGAAGAGTTTTTACGTAAATAGTAGAGCATGTGTAACAGTGGGAAATGCTGTGAGTGATTGGTTTCCCATCAGAGTGGGGCTGCAACAGGGATATGTGATGTCGCCTTGGTTGTTTAATATTTATATCGATGGTGTTGTAAAGGAGGTGAATGGAAGAGTGTTAGGTGGAGGTCTGAGTCTGGTGAATGTTGATGGTGGAGAGTGGAATCTGAAGCAGCTGCTGTTTGCAGATGAGACTGCATTGGTGGCTGATTCAGAGGAGAGATTGAGACAGTTGGCAGAGGAGTTTGGAAGGGTGTGTGAAAGGAGGAAATTGAAAGTAAATGAGAATAAAAGTAAAGTGATGCAGTGTACGAGATTGGTAGATGGTAGGGGGATGAATATAGTTTTGAATGATGAGTTGCTTGAGGAGGTAGAGTGTTATAAATATTTAGGATCACACGTTGCTGTGAATGGAAGAAGAGACGCAGAAGTGAAATTTAGAATGAATGAAGTAGGTAAGGTGCTGGGAGGAATGAAAAAGTGTTTAGATGTCGTTTGCTTAGAATGGATGTAAAGAGAAGGCTGTATGAGGGTGTTGTGGTACCGACTGCATTATATGGGGCTGAAACATGGAATATGGGTGTAGCAGAGAGGAAAATTTTGAATGTAATGGAGATGAGGTGTCTGAGGAGTATGTGTGGAGTGAAGCGTATGGATCGAGTGAGAAATGACGAAGTGCGAAGGAGAACTGGAGTTGTTTGGGAGATGGCTGGTAGAGTTGAGGAGAGGGTGTTGCGATGGTTTGGGCATATGGAGAGAATGGATAATGAGAGATTGGTGAAAAAGATAACTAGATCTGATGTGAGAGGTGTAAGGCTGAGAAGGAGACCACGAATAGGATGGATGGACAGTGTGAAGAGAGTGCTGGATGCGAGAGGGATGTGTTTTGAGCAAGAAGAGTGGCTGTGCGTGACAGAAATAAATGGAGAAAAATTGTGAATGAATAAATGATGACGCAGCCCTGAGGGGATATCCTCCCGCATTTGGTCTCATCAGCTAATCAGGTCAGGTGCGGGTAAGGGGATGGGTCTATTATGATGTGGCAGGGGTAAACCAGCTCTGCTCTCGGGCACTGCTGCGGATGTCACTGATTGCACGGTGCAGTTGATCCTTGTGCGGTGTGATGCGGTGATGATCTGTCTCTTCTCCCCTTTGGGGCTAAGATGGAAGTGAATGTGTTTGAATGGATGAGTAAATGGGTAGTGTGTCGTCCTGTCTCGGCTACCTCCCTTTCCTTGGGTGAAGCAGCCTAGTTTTTTTTTTTTATGTGAGGAAGAAGGAACCAAAGGCCATGAGCCCGGAATAACAGTTCCCTCCAAGAGAAAAACAAAATACAAGTGAGAGCCAAATTCAAAATCCATTCATTTCGAGATGCCTGGACACACTGCATTTGAAAGACTGGAGATCATAGGCAGCAGAAAATACAGACAGAGGGAGACATTTCCAGAGTTGACCTGTTGCGTAAATGAAGGACTGGGAGTAACGGTTAACTCTTGCATTAGAGAGTTGGACAGAAAAGGGATGAGAGTTTGCTGCTAGACGGGTGCTACGCGCCCGTCGTAGAGGTGGAGGAATCCATGCAGACAGTTCAGAGGAGCAGTGACCATTAAAGCAGCAAAAGAAAAGAGATAAAGATGCAACAGTGCTGTGAAGAGACAGAGGTTGAAGGGAGTCAGTAAGAGGAGGAGAGTTAATGAGACGAAAAGCCTTTGACTCCACTCTATTGAGAAGAGGTGTATGTGGGGAGCCTCCCCACACATGAGAGTTGTACTCCACACAGGGGCGGATAAAACCCCTGTATAGAGTCAACAGTTGTGCAGGGGTAAAGAAAGAACGGAGTCGGCTTATGTGTGTGTGTGTGTGTGTGTATACAGTATATATATATATATATATATATATATATATATATATATATATATATATATATATATATATATATATATATGAGTAATGAGGAGGATGGATGGTGAGCTTGTTGAACGAAAGGCAATGATAGACTATGTGTGTGTGGATGAGCGAATGAGAAGACAAGTGTTGGATGCAAGAGTGTGGAGAGGGTGGGGGAATGGAGTCTCGGATCATCACTTAGTGATGACCAAGGTAAAGCTGCAAAGAAAATGGTTGAGGAGACGAAGGGGAAGACAGGAGGAAACAGCTCCTGTGAGAAGAGTGGAGAATTTGCAAGATAGTGAGAAAATAGCAGAGTATAAGAGCATAATGGAAGAAAGATTGGGAAGGTATGAGCTAGAGCAGATGGAAGGGGTGGAAGATGTATGTAAGATATTCACGGAAGAGATAGGCGCTGCGTGTGAGGTGGTTTGTGGAGTGAGGAGGAGTTGCAAGGGTGTGCAAGGGACAGCATGGTGGAATGATGAGGTGAAACGAGCTGTGGAACAAAAGAATAAGGCATATAGTGAATGGTTAGTGAGGAGAGGTAGGGGAGAAGATGAGAGAGAGAAGAGAAAGGTATATGTAAGGAGGAGAAGGGAGGTGAAGAGACTGGTGAAGGAGAGTAAGAAGAAAGTGGATGAAGAGTTTGGGAGGAATCTGAGTGTGAAATGGAGGGAGAGTAAGAAATTGTTTTGGAAGGAGGTAAAGAAAGTAAGGCAGTGTGAAAGGGGAAATAGTAGGGGAGTGAAAGATAGGAATAATAGATTGTTGGTGGAGAAGAGAGAGAAATTGAGGAGATGGAAGGAGCACTTTGAGGATTTGTTGAATGTAGAGATTGAGAGCAGTGCGAGTATAAGTGGTTGGGGAATGGCTGGGAGAAGAAGAGATGAGAGGAGGGAGGAAGAGATCAGTAGGGCGGAAGTAGTGGAAGCAATGAAGAAGATCAAGTTAGGAAAGGCCCCAGGAATTGACGGAGTGTGTGGTGAAATGCTGAGGTATGGGGGTGAGATTGTTGTGGAGTGGATATGGAAGTTGTGTAGAATGGCTTGGGAAGAGGGAAGGTTCTAGAGGACTGGAAATCAAGTACAATTGTTCCTTTATACAAAGGAAAAGGGGAGGGAGAAGTATGTGGTAACCATAGGGGTATTTGCCTTCTTAGTGTGATTGGTAAAATATATGGTAGAATACTCATTGATAGGGTTAGGCATATGACAGAGGAGCTAGTTGGAGAAGAACAAGGGGGATTTAGGAAGGAATAAGGGTGTGTAGATCAGATATTTGTTCTAAGATGTTTAGTGGAGAAGTATCTAGAGAAGGGAAAGAAAGTGTATGCTGCCTTCATGGACTTGGAGAAAGCTTATGACAGAATAGATAGGCAAGGTATGTGGAAGGTATTAAGAATATATGGAGTGGAGGGGAAATTGTTGAGTGATGTGAAGAGTATGTACGAAGGAGCTAGGGCTACAATGAGAGTGGAGGGTGAGCTGAGTGAGTTCTTTGATATCAATGTAGGACTGAAACAGGGTTGTGTGATGTCTCCATGGCTCTTTAATATATCCATGGATGGGGTTGTAAAGGAGATTCAAGGTAGGGCAGTGGATGTGGGGGTGGCTCTAATGAAATAAGGGTGAGATTTGGAAGATTCCGGTGTTGCTGTTTGGTGATGATACAGTATTGTTGAGTGAAGATGAATGGGAGTTGCAAGGTTTGGTGAATGAAATCGGGACAGTGTGTAGGAGGAGGAAGCTGAAAGTTAATGTAAACAAAAGTAAAGTTATGGTGTTTGAGAGGAATGAAGTCACAGAATGTACAGTGAGGTTGGATGGTGAGGATATGGAGAATGTGGGTGCATTCAAGTACTTGGGTAGTGTGATGAGTAAGGATGGAACTTTGGGGAATAAAGTGCGTGAAATGGTACAGCAGGGAAGGAAGGTTGTTGGTTCACTGAAAGCAGTGATGAGAAATAGCGAGGTGAGTATGGAAGTTAAGAAGTCACTGCATGATAGTATTGTGATCCCTACCCTGACGTATGGAAGCGAGGCGTGGACCTTGCAAGAAGGGAACAAGTCAAGAGTGAGAGCAGTGGAAATGAGTTACTTGAGAGGAGCATGTGGAGTGACATGGAGGGACAGGTTGACGAATGAAGAAGTGAAGGAACGTTGTGGGGTGGATGTGGATGTGGTTGAGAAGATTAGGAGACATACACTGTGGTGGTTTGGACATGTGGAGAGAATGGAGAATGAAAGACTGACTAAGAGGGTGTATGTAGGTGAGGTGGAAGGAGGGAGAGGGAGGGTAGACCGAGGATGAGGTGGAGGGATGGAGTAGAGAGGTATATGAGGAAGGGGGGGTGAGTTGGGGGGAGGGTAGTCAAATGGTGGGTGACAGAGCGACTTAAAGGCGTTTTGTCTGCGGCCACCCTTTGCGGGATTAGGGCGTCGGGCTATAGAATAGAAAAATAGAATAGAGATATACCCCCACTGGGGGTAATTTTTTTTTTTTTCAAGAATACTCCCCCAGTATCCCTGCTTGTCATAAAAGGCGACTAAAAGGGTTGGCGGAGGGTTACTGCCCCTCCCCAGAAAACAACTAACTAAAAAGACAAGCAATAAGCCTCGGACAAGGACTGACCGAAAGATGATGACCAAGGACAGGACAAAGGATATGGTAATTGGAATGTGGAATGTAAGGGGAGCGAATGATGAGGTGAAAGAGAGAGAGATTGTCCAGGTGCTTGAGGGTATGAAGTTAATGTATGCGGAATAACTGAAACTAAATGGAGAGGAGAGAGTGTGAGAGAATGGGAGTATGGATGGGGTATATGTGCAGGAGTAGGTGAGAATGAGAGGGCAAAAGAAGGAGTATGTATAGTTGTGAGTAAAAGATGGAAGAAGAGCATAAGAGAGTATGGATCAGTTGGGTCAAGGAGTGTGTGGGTAAGATTGAAAGTTGGAATACAAATGTGGGCGACTGTGTGTGTGTATCCGCCAATGCAAGATCGTGCAAGCAGAGTGAGAGAAGAGTTCTGGACAAATGTGGAAGTGTGCATGGAAAAGTTTGGAAGGAATGAGAGAGTGTTTTTGATCGGTGATATGAATGGTAAAGTAGGGAATGTGAAGGTGGATGGAATAGTTGGTGAGTGGGGTGTGCCTGCTGAGATAGATGAGAATGGCAGTGCGTTAGTGGACATTTGTGCTAGGAGGGGGTTGGTGATAGCCAATACCCTCATCAGGCGCAAAATCATCCACAGTTATACATGGCGAGTGATGAGAAGGGTGGGTGGTGAACTGAATGAAAGGAAGGCAATGATTGGTTATGTGTGTGTGGATGAAAGGATGCGAAAATGTGTAATGGATGCAAGAGCTTATAGAGGTTGGAGGAGTGGACTTTCTGACCACTACTTGGTGGTGGCCAGAATCAAGGTCCAATTAGGATGGAAAAATAGAAGAAGGGAAGGATGGGAAGAAGGAGTATTTGTAAGGAGTGTGGAAATGTTACAAGAGGATGAGAAAAAGGCAGAGTATAAGAGAGAAGTGGAGGAACGATTGGGCAAATATGAATTGGAGCAGATGGGGGACGTGGAAGGTGTGTGCAGGATATTTACAGAAGAAATATGTGCAGCATGTGATGTAGTGTGTGGGATGAAGAGAAGACGGAGGGGTGTTCAAGGAACAGCGTGGTGGAATGGAGAGGTGAGACAAGCTGTGGCACAAAAGAAGAAAGCATACAATGAATGGATGAGAAATAGGGGTGTGGAAGAAGTTGAGAGGTGGAAGAGGGAGTTATTTGTAGAAAGAAAGAGAGGTGAAAAGAATAGTATGAGAGAGTAAGAAGAGAGCGGATGAGGAATTTGGAAGGAACTTGAGTGTAAAGTGGAGGGGCTGTAAGAAAATGTTCTGGAAAGAGGTGAAAAGAGTAAGACAGGGTGGAAATGAAGTTAGCAAGGGAGTGAAAGATAAAAATGGTAGATTACTAGTGGAGAAGGGAGAAAAAGCGAGCAGACGGAGAGAACACTTTAAGGAATTGTTGAACATAGAGGATGGAAGTAATGGGAGTATAAGTGGCTGGGGAATGGCTGGGAGAAGACAGGAAGAAATCAGTAGGATAGAAGCTGTGGAAGCAATGAAGAAAGTTAAATTGGGGAAAGCCCCAGGAATTGATGGAGTGTGTGGTGAAATGCTGAAGTATGGGGGAGAGATAGTAGTAGAATGGATATGGAAAATGTGCAGATTGGCATGGGAGGAAGGTAGAGTCCCGGAGGATTGGAAGTCAGGTATAATTATTCCCATGTACAAAGGAAAAGGGGAAAAAGAAGTGTGTGGTAATCATAGGGGCATCTGTCTTCTTAGTATAATAGGAAAAGTGTATGGTAGGATACTTATTGACAGAGTTAGAGAAAGAACAGAGGAATTAGTTGGAGAAGAACAGGGAAGCTTTAGGAAGGGAAGAGGTTGTGTAGATCAAATATTCATTCTGAGATCTTTAGTGGAAAAGAATCTAGAGAAGGGAAAGAAGTTGTATGCGGCTTTCATGGATTGGGAGAAAGCATATGACAGGGTGGATAGACAAGGATTGTGGAAAGTATTAAGAATATATGGAGTAGATGGGAAGTTGTTGAATGCTGTGAAGAGTATGTATGATGGTGCTAATGCTGCAGTGCGTGTGGATGGTGAACTGAGTGAATTTTTCTCTTTGAAGGTTGGATTGAAACAGGGATGTGTCATGTCTCCATGGTTGTTCAATTTGTACATGGATCGGGTAATAAAAGAGGTACAAGGTAGGGTAGTGGACGTTGGAGCGGCCCTGGTGAGAGAGGGTAGTGTTTGAAAACTCCCTGTACTGTTGTTTGCAGATGATACCGTGTTGTTGAGTGAAGACGAAGGAGAGCTGCAAGGCTTGGTGGATGAGTTTGGGAGAGTGTGTAAGAAACGGAATCTAAAGGTGAATGCAGGGAAGAGTAAAGTGACGGTCTTTGAGAGAGGTGAAGTCAGTGAATGTACAGCGAGGTTGGATGGTGAGGAATTGGAAAATGTGAGTACGTTTAAGTACTTGGGTAATGTGAAGAGTAAGGGTGGAGGTTTGGAGGGTGAAGTGCTTGAAACGGTACAGCAGGGAAGAAAGGTTGCTGATTCTTTGAAAGCAGTGGTAAGAAGCAGGGAAGTGAGCATGGAAGTGAAAAAGTTACTACATGACAGTATTGTGATACCAACTCTAACGTATGGAAGTGAAGCTTGGACGTTGCTGGAAGGGCACAAGTCAAGAGTGAAAGCAGTGGAAATGAGTTATTTAAAAGGAGCCTGTGGAGTCACATGGAGAGACAGGCTGAGAAATGAGGATATAAAAGAGCATTGTGGTGTGGATGTGGATGTGATAGGAAGCGTTAGGAGGAATACTCTGAGGTGGTTTGGCCATGTGGAGAGGATGGGGGGTGAAAGACTGACGAAGAGAATATACAGTATGTGAGTGAGATGGAGGGAGGATGAGGGAGGGGGAGGCCGAGGATGAGATGGAGGGATGGGGTGGAGAGGTATATGAGAGAGGGGAGTGTGAGTTCGGAGCGGGGCAGTGAAATGTCTGGGGACAGGGCGACGTGGAGATGATTTGTTTGTGGCCACCTCGAACGGGACTGAGGCGTCTGGCAATAGATAGATATATATATATATATATATATATATATATATATATATATATATATATATATATATATATATATATATAATCATCAGCAGCAGCAGCAGCCATTACAAGTTCAATGCTGAACAAAGACCTCCCCCAACCTTTTCCACGAATTCCTTGACTGAGCCAATTTTTGCCACGTTTTCCCATGCAAATTTCTCTATCTCATCTT
This sequence comes from Coenobita brevimanus, assembly GCF_032717465.1. Taxonomy (NCBI): domain Eukaryota; kingdom Metazoa; phylum Arthropoda; class Malacostraca; order Decapoda; family Coenobitidae; genus Coenobita; species Coenobita brevimanus. The sequence continues at coordinate 1,697,716 of NC_136972.1, forward strand.
TCCACCTCCTGTCTGACCTTTTTCTGCTATGCGTACAATCTCTTGGTGTCCAGTCAGTCAACCTCTTGCTCCATCGGTTATCCCTTATTCTTGGTATATGGCCTGCCCACTTCCATTTCTGCTCTTTTATAACTTCTATATTATCTTTGACTTTACTCTGCTCTCTCTCCCATGTTGATCTGTTCCTGTCTCTTAAAGATTTTCCCAACATTGACCTTTTCATTGCTCTCTGAGAGCGGATTAATTTATTTTCCATTAATTTTGTCAGTTTCCAGGTCTCACAACCATACCTCATTGCTGGAATTATCTATCTATCTATCTATTGCCAGACGCCATAATCCCCTACATGGTGGCCATTTGACTCTGAGTTATTTGTTTTACAGGGAGGGGCACTAACCCTCCGCCAACCCACTTGACACGTAGGGAGCACGTATGATTTGGTTATATGGTTACCACCCAGCGTTGTAAATGGTTTCTTGGCTTACAGGAAACCATTTGGCTTGTCACTCAATGTAAAGCCACCTGTAACGGAAAGAAAAGCAATAAGTAGTGACAGGAAAGATGTGAGAAATAGGAAGAGAGGAGGGCAGGCACAGAAAAAGGATAATAAAGGCTAAAGAAGAAGTATACATTCATTATATACTTTTCGTTTCATACAAACTGGCAAGCTACTTTTCACAATGTCTCTACCGAGAACTTTCCATCCAACTGTAACTTCACTATCATGGTCATTCATTAATTTTAGTATTTACCCCAAGTAGTTGTACTCTTCAACTTCTTCAAGAATTTCTTCGCATATTCTGATGACGCTCTTTGGTGTTTGTGGATTAAACATTAGTTTTACTCCGGTTCATCTTTAGCCCTACTTTCAGACTCTCTCTGTTCAGGTCATTTAACATTTCTTGCAATGCCTCCGCTGTTTCTGAGATTAGGACAATGTCATTTGCAAATCTTAAATGATTTAGCTTTTCTCCATCTATGTTCACTTTTTTGTTTTCCCAGTCTAGCTTTCTAGGCATGCTGTAAGTAATTTTGGTCAAACTATATCTCCCTGACGCACGCCCTTCTCAATCTTAATTTTTTCCGAGTCCTTATGTAATTTAACGGTAGTTGTTCCCTCTTATACTCGTTTTCGAGCAGTTTTACAATGTTCTCATTCACTCCCTGTTCTCGAAGTGAATTTATAATTGCTATGTGCTCCACTGAATCGAAAGCCTTTTTGTAATCAACAAATCCTAAGCTCAGTGGTTTATTATATTCTGTAGTTTTCTCAATTAGCTGATTCATTGTGTGTAGATGATCAGTAGTCGAATACCCGCTTCGGAATCCTGCCTGTTCACAAGGTTGGTTTTCCTCCAAATTTGTTGTTATTCTGTTCGTAAGGACTTTAGTGAAGAGTTTGTAAATGACTGATAATAAGCTAATGGGTCGAGTGTTACTAAGATCTTTTGAGTCACCCTTTTTGTAGAGTAAAATAACCATTGCATTACATCATGTTTTGGGAATATTCTTCTGTTTTATACATTGGGTAAATAAGTGTGCAAGCCTATTTTGTACTTCTACTCCTGCATCCAACAGTAAATCTGTTACTATTCCATCTTCTGAAGCCTTCCCTCTTCTCATATTTGTAAAAGAAATATGTACTTCGTCTGGTGTTATCTCAGGTATTTCACTTGTGTCAACTGAAAAGTTAGCTATTGGTACTACTGTCTTTGATGCATACAGTTCTTTGCAAAATTTTTCAACTCTCTTCATCATCGTATTTCTGCATTTAATGATTTCACTGTTTTTTTTTTTTTTCTTTCAGTGATGTTATTTGTTGCTTTCCTAGTGCCAATTTCCTTCGGACCTGTTTCAGACTCTTTCCATTTTTTATGGTTTCTTTGATCTGATCCACGTTTCTCTTTCTTTTTTCTTATCTTTGTGTCTTGTTGATAAGCTTATATAATTCCGCTCGTTCTGTTTCATCTTTCTTTGTTTTTACTTTCCTTTCCTTTCGTTTTTTCATAAGCTCGAGTGCCTTTTCTTATTATTTCTTGGTTTTGGTTGTATTAGGTTTTCCTACTACCTCTGCTGATTCTCTTAGCACTTTTGTTAGTCTGTCATTCAGCTCATCAGTGTCACTTTCAGCATTACTTAGAGCCTGAAATCTGTCTTCATTTCAGCTGAAAGGATGCTTTGTTTTCGTTTACATTCATTGGGCATAACTTTTTATCTTTAATCATCTTCGTTCTTTCACTTCTGATATTGAATATGGCTGTGCAACCCACCATTCTATGATTATTTCCTATGTTTACTTTGTTGATAACTGTGACATTTGTGATCGTGTTCTTCTTATCTGCTATAATGAAGTCAATTTCAATCTTTGTTTCTCCATTTGGGCCTCTCCAGGTCCACTTTCTCCCTGTTCTTTTGGGAAAGAATGTGTTCATTATTCTCATGTTAAATATTTCAGCAAAATTTACCAGCATTTCTCCTCTTTCATTCCTTTCTCCCACTCCAGATTTTCCCATACATGCTTCTCCATCTTTCGACTTCCCAACTTTTGCATTGAAGTCTCCCATGAGTACAGTATATGTGGTCTTTTCTTCTTCCATAATCTGGGAGATGTCGTCATAGAATGTTTCTATTTCTTCATCTGAGCTTTGAGAAGTTGGTGCATATACTTGTATTACTTTCAGGGTATATTTTTTGCACAGTCTAATCACAACCAATGCTGCTCTGTCAGATACAATGCTGCATTTATCAATGTTGTCTGGAAGATTTCTGTTAATTAGAAATCCTACACCACTAACTCTTTCATTTTGCTTTCCTCTGTAGTGAAATATGTGGTTGCTGTATTCGAGCTGAATTACTTTTTCTTCTTTTCTGTGGATCTCAGTCAAAACCTACAATATCACAACTAATGTTTTCCAGTTCAGTTATTAAGTTATCAAGTTTGTAATCTTCTGAGAGGCCTCTTACATTCTATGCATAGATCTTCATGGATTTCTGATTATATCCCAGAGTCAAACTTGTCAACACAGTGCCTTCTCACTTTCGGTGGCACACTGCCTATAAGCACAGGATGCAGTGCAGTTGGATCTTTAGTAGATGATGATCCAACAGGATTGCCAGTCAAATCATTTACAACAGAACTCATGTTTGGTTGGGAGGACTGTGGCAAATAATCTCACCTCCCTGCCACATAGTTTCTGGTGAGATGTAATTTTTGTGCCACCTTATTCGTTACATTCGGTGGAGCCCTATATACCTACAGGTGGTCTCATGGTCCGTGCCATCTAAGACGGTACCTTGTATATCTACAAGGCCTTCCTCTATCTGCCACCTGGGGACACGCCAGGTACCAGTGGGATCCTGCCCCTGGATTAATATATATATATATATGGTAGAGTATTAACCCCTTAGTGTGCAGATAAGTTTCATAAGTTTTCTGGGCTATGACGTGCAGGCTTTTCTCCCCTCCCTCCCCGGCTGCCTCGCTCTCCAAAAGTGTGTATTCTCGGCTTATTTTCACCACCCAAGCATATACATTTTGCCACAAAACCAACATATTCCAATTCGTCGATGTTTGTTCTACACGATAAGCAAAAAAAAAAAAAAAAAAAGCACACCAAAAAACACAATATACATTTGTTAGGGCCCACGGAATAAACATTCGGGATCATAGATTTCACTTCCCACCATCATAAGTCGAAAGTTTGCTTATCAATCTCTATATGTTATACCATCAATCGAGTAATAAGTAAGAAAGTAAAACCCATTTTCGACAGAAAACCACCTTTTTATTCAGGGAGGGTTTGCGAAGAAATTTTCTCGACACTGTTATGTTTCTATTTTATCATCCTATGCACAATTTCATTCTCTTTCATCTCAGTAAGGAACGGTGATCTTAGGCCTCATAGTTTTCGAGAAAAATGCAAAAAACTACAGCGTTTTTGCCGCACACTGACCCGTCGTCAGCTGCACTCACTCACGTTGTTTTCCCATAGCGCGCTAACACTTTTATGCTCGTTAGCTATGCTTTCTTTGGTTTTATACCAACAATTATTTTATATAATTCTGTTTTGTTTTTAGTCCTCTCAGAAACCACACATGAACACTAAACATGTTGCTAGCAACTGAAACTGAAGCTGTACTTATTTCCCTGTCATTTGTACTGAGGTAAATATCAATATACCTGTATATGTATATATAAATATACCTACATAAATAGAGATAAACAGATAAATAAAAAAGGAATATCACGTACTTCTCCAGTGGCGATTCCTGCAGGACCAGATTGGTTGGGAAATGAGGAGTTTTGTACTGTGTGTGTGTATGTGTATGTGTGTGTGTATGTGTGTGTGTGTGTGTGTGTGTGTGTGTGTGTGTGTGTGTGTGTGTGTGTGTGTGTGTGCTCCACTAGTGAAGTATTGCTCGTTTTGGCTGGGCCCATCCTGGTGCTGATGGTTGTGCCTGCTGGGTGCCAGGTGATGCTGGTGCTTGCCGTCGGGTAGGTAGGTCTGGGGCGTGGTGGAGTGTGTGCAGATGCGGGCCAGTCCCTTTGTGGAAATGCAGAAGATCGTAGATGATCTGCTCTACAAATTCCAGGAGAGTTACTCGCACGCGTCTGTACTTCTTATACAAGGCAAAAGCATTGAACAGTGCCATTTGGATGAAGTAGAATGTGCTCTTCTTCGTCCACTTGACAGTTCGGCATTGGATGGGGTAGTATTGGACCATCTGATCATTTCCATCCCAGAGAGCCTTCATCCAGGTTGAGCTGCTCCTCGGGTAGGTACACTGACTGGAACCACTGAAGAAGGTACTCTATGACCGTGCAAACATGAATGAGCCGGTCTTGGTTGTCCCGGGGAATGGTGAGCGAGTTGAAGGCGTGGAAGTGCTTCAGGATGGCGTTGAAGCGCCTTCCACTCATCGCCCACCAGACCTTAAGGTAGTCTTGCAGCTCGGAGCTCCGCCAGTAGTGCCTGATGGTTGGCATGTGCACGACCCCCCTGAATAGGTATAACCCCAGGTACTTGGCCATCTCTTCTTCATTGCAGGAGAACAAGGCATCCAGCTGAGTCCTCAGAAATGTGGCATACAGATTGGTTTCCATGGTGAGGTATGACAACAATTCCCATGTGAAAAAAAGTTGGAAGAACTGCAGGAGAGTTGTTGGAATGTCCACCTGGATCCCTGGGGAGTCAGTGAACGGCCCGCAGTTCAGTGTGAACGGGCCACTGCTCCACCCAGGATCCTCTTCAGTGGCAGTGGCAGCGGCGGCAGAGGGTCAGTCTGTTGACACCCTCTGACCCCTTGGACGTCCCCTGTGTCCAGGCAGTGGACCATGGCGCCCTCGTCTTGGAAGGGACGCCTCGGACGAGGACGAGGATGAAACAGAGGGCTCTGGGGACACCAATCTCCCAGCCTGGCCGTTGAGGATGTCACCGTAACATCCTGCATGGCCGAAGCAAGTGGAGGGTTCATCACAAGGAACAATGGCCTGACTCCTGGTGACACTGGCTCGCCAACGGGGGCTGAGGGGCCTGGAGATTGGGAGCCAATGAAGAGACCGGTGGGACCGTCAGGTCCTAGAGGTGGGGAGGGTTCTCCAGTGAAGCCAGCCGATGATGGTGGTGTGGTTTCTCGCGATGGAAGGCGGTAGGGCAGCTCCACTTGCTGGCCAGATGGTTGCAGCTCAACCTCCCTGCCCCAGAACGGTCGCTCTCAATGTCGCTTTCTGACTCTACCTCATCGAGGATCTTATGCCACTTGTGTGGTTCCAACCCGCGTTTCATCTTTGCAAAACTGTTGTCGTTGCAAACCAACTGGAGAATAAATTGCTGTCAGAGGGATTGTGGACCCTGTGGCTGTCCAATGCTGTGGTAGGAGTGTGAGCTGAAATAAAGGAGTCAAGATATTTTATTCACAGCCAGCCAAGAACTTGGCTCAACACCGGCACAATGCAAGGGTTCATGATATACATGTATGTCCTTGAAAAACATCGTCTCCTAGCGCACAGGTAGGGGCCACTAGCACGTGCTTACCTCTTTCATTTTCTTTGCACATTACACAACCAAATCTATCATTTTTATGAAATACAGAATACATTTCACCAGTAACATGTAAATGGACGTGTTCTGTAGGCCGTTACGTGTGCACTAAGGTGTAGCAGACGGTGTTTCCCTTACAAGAACACAGTGCGGTAGTCTGTCTTTCACTCTCTTTACACATAAAACATAACCCAATCTATCACTTTGTATGAGTCAAGATATTTTATTCACAGCCAGCCAAGAACTTGGCTCAACACTGGCACAACGCAAGGGTTCATGATATACATGTATGTCCTTCAAAAACATCATCTCCTACACCTGACTTAGCACACAGGAAGAGGCCACTAGTACGTGGTTTCCTGTTTCATTTTCTTTGCACATTACACATAACCAAATCTATCATTTTTATGAAATTCACAGTACATTTCACCAGTAACATGTAAATGGATGTGTTCCATAGGCGGTTACCTGTGCACTAAGGTGTTGCAGACGGTGTTTCCTTTACGAGATAACGAGCACATGGGTCCGTTTTTCACTGTCTTTTCACATAAAACATTGCCAAATTTATCAGTACATGGGATATACAGTATATTTCACGAAAAAAAAAAAAATGCACGTGTTCCTAACCTTGTGTTGCATTTTGCTACCTTTGTGCTAGTTCAGGTGTACGACACACACTCTCCATTACGAGCACGTGGGTCTGTTTTTCTCTGTCTTTTGACATAAAACATAGCCAAATATATCAATACATGGGATACACAGTATATTTCACCAAAAAAAAAAAAAAAAATGTAAATGCACTTGTTCCTAGCCTCGCATTGCATTTCACTAGCTTTGTGCTAGCTCAGGTGCACGACACACACTCTTCCTTACGAGCACATGGGTCCGTTTTTCACTGTCTTTTCACATAAAACTTAGCCAAATATATCAATACATGGGATACACAGTATATTTCACCAAAAAATAATATGTAAATGCACGTGTTCCTAACCTTGCATTTCATTTCGCTACCTCTGTGCTAGCTCAGGTGTACAACACAGACTCTTCATTACGAGCAAGTGGGTCCGTTTTTCACTGTCTTTTCACATAAAACATAGCCACTTATATCAATACATGGCATACACCGTATATTTCACCAATAAAATGTAAATGCACGTCCTACGTAGGTCAATTACGTGGACCATACCTGGCCGGTAAGGTGTAGCAGACGATGATTTCTAGAGGAGCACATGGTTCACTTTCACTTTCTTTTCACATAAAAAAATACTTAAATATATCACTGTATGAGATACATAGTATATCACACCATCTACAATTACGTATCTCACATTGCATTTCGCTACCTTTGTGCTAGTTCAGGTGTACGACACACACTTCATTATGAGCACGTGGATCAGTCTTTCACATTATTTCCACATAATACGTAGCCTAATCTATCAATATATGAGATACCAATAAAATGTACATGCATGTCCTACGTAGGTCAATTACGTGGCCCATACCTGGCCGGTAAGGTGTAGCAGACGATGATTTCTAGAGGAGCACATGGTTCACTTTCACTTTCTTTTCACATAAACAAATAACAAATTATATCACTGTATGAGATTCATGGTATATTTCACCAATAAAATGTCAATGCACTTGTTTCTAGCCTCACGTTGCATGTCACTACCTTTGTGCTAACTCAGATGAACGAGATGCACTCTTCCCTACGAGCATCTGGGTCAGTCATTTACTGTCTTTCACATAAAACAACCAAATTTATCAATATATATGAGATAAACAGTATATTACACCACAACAAGTACAAGTATGTGGCCCTTACCTGTCTGCTCAGGTGTAGCAGATAATGTTTCCCTTACCTGAAGACACTGCAGTGTTTACGATTTTATTTCACAATACACATAATCAAATCCATCATTTTATGAGACATACAGTATATATCACCACAACATTACCTGAACGGGCTCTGTATGTCACATCCGACGAGCACATGGTGCATTGTTTAAGTTCATCCACACAAGCATACTATAAACATATCAATAACATTTGTGCTTTATTTCACACAGAAAGCATATGGAATAAATACAGTAATCCCTATACTATCCAGACGCCCACTTTCCGGACATCCCATTACTGGACATTGTGAGCCTGGACCTTTGGAACCCAAAAATGGCCAAAAAAAGAAAAAATCCCCCCAAAATCCAATTTTTTTCCCACCCGTGATTTGAAATTGCCACATGGTGCCGAACAGCTGTTTACACCACGGCCTCTTCACCCCTTCCTTCCACCCCCACCCCCCTCCCCTATCAGGGTTGCCATTTGGTATTTTTCAATACCAAATGTGGACCATTTTGGAAATGAAAAATTTGTTTGGTAATGTATCAGAATAATGGATTACCAAACGGATTTTTCACGTGTATGAGGATACACAGGATGGAAATGGTGGATTGTCTGTTGTCTCTGATAAATCTGCTAGCCTACATAGCGTGAAAATAATTAACATGCCGTTAATTATAAGGAGAGTGATTACATTTATTTCCACTTGGGCAGGGAACAGTTTAAGGATTTGAATTTCATAAAAGGTAGACTTTCCTGATCTACCAGATGACCCGCCGACATGTCGTAAAAATACCCCCGCTAATACCAATACACCAGTCCTGTATGAGACAGCCCTAGCATGTATTCAGTATGCACGGTGGGTGTTAGTGCCGAAGTGGTGACATGTGGAGGTGTAGGAGGACTACTGGGCCTTGGGATAGGCTACTGCCCCTGAGATATAGGCCCTGAAGCCTTTGCCCAGAGTCGGACACATAAAAATATATATATATATATATATATATATATATATATATATATATATAATTAGTGAAGAATAAATGCTAGCTTTACGAATTTGGTAATGAAAAGTTAAATTTGGTAATGAAAATTGAGGAGTGTGGTAATGTGGTCGAGTTCCGATCTTGCAACCCTGCTCCTCCCTCACCACCAGTTACTGCTTAACTGTGATCACTAATAGATGCTCATTGCAATGGATGGTGCATGTGCTTGTTTTTTGTGAATAAACAATGAATAAACTGCAATACCTCGCCACTAGAGCACACGGGAATTTATAGTGTTATGCAGTGTTAAGAAATTAGAATTTAAGAATGCAGAGGATTAACTATGGAGTGCAAACTGGCGGTTGAAACTGGCAGTTGAAACTGGCATTGTGCAATTAACAATGTGCAGTGTTAAACAGTTATAACTCACAGTGCAAAGAACTACTGTAAGTGCAGCACAACACTGGATTACTATACGTGCATCAAGAGCATTTTCACCACTGCCAAAGCCTTAGAGAAAGCGACCACAGACATGCTGTAAGTACCCTGGCTGAGGTACAGTGACTTCTAATTCCTCATTCTTTGATTCCTTTTCATTTATTTCATGCTTTATGTCCATTATTGGTGTGAATAGGGTCTTAAATAGGTTTAAATAGGTGCTATGCACATCCAGGAGGGAGTTATTTAGGTGGCTTTCAAAGTTAGGCTGGGTTAGGGTCCTTAAGTACCAGTCCAGGAGCCAAGGGCCCACTTTCCGGATGGGACCACTTTCCGGACATGCCTTTAGCTCCATTACATAGGATAGTGGAGGGATTACTGAATAACAATATGATAAAATCAAGTATCCCTATAAACCTCCTCTACTCTATCCCCTCCTGACAACAGCATGCCATGGCCGTAAGGCATACATGACTCCTGCCCTAGCCAATGTTTCATCGCGTACACTCGTTGCACTATACTCCTATCTATTGCACAATAACACAATCCACCCTATATAAGCATAAAATAAGGACTTCATCAGCAACTTGGCAAATATTCCATTCAAGACAACGACGTGTCGTCAGGTGGTTTCCTGCCTCCCTCTGCTAAACGTTTCACCATGTCCTTCCTCACTGGCTATTGCATCCTATATTCACCTGATTTTTTCTATTATTCAGTGGTTGAATACTCACATTGGGTGCAGGGTAGAGGGAGTGTAGTTGTTGGGACACACTGAAAAACAGGGTAGGCCTAGCACAATCTTCATTGGGCCAACGGCTGATAAGGGCCAGGAATGATTCACCAAAACCTAATTCCCTATTGCAAACATCAAATCTAATCACAATAGTGCCCGAAAAGTAAACACAAGCACTATTGGTACAGTTGAATATGACGCGCATCCCTGGATGGGGTAAACAGAGTATGATTTAAATGCCCAACCATGCGCTACCTTCTCCCTCGACAGCTGATGCGGAAGTAAACAACCTGGCCAGGCTGTCATGTGTCTTGGGCCCCGAGGTTGCCAAGTTATTACTTTTGACGGGCGGCACAGGAACTATGATGCACCCAAAAATAACACTGATCGGCCAAAAACTTTTTCTCTGACGAAGGTTTTTATGATTTATGACAACAAACATGTCATTGAGTATAGTCGCAGACACACCCCAAATGAAGACAAATGCGTCATCGCGCGCGAAGTGGTTATGAGAGTTAGAGAGGGTACAGAGGGAGTGATTGGTGATGAACAGTATGGCTTTAGGAGAGGGAGGGGATGCGTGGATCAGGTGTTTGCTGTGAGAGAAGTGTGTGAAAAGTATTTGGGGAAAGGTAAGGATGTGTTTTGGGCGTTCATGGATCTAGAGAATGTATATGATAGAATTGATAGGGAGGCTTTGTGGACTGTTTTGAGATTGTATGGACTTGATGGCGGGTTGTTAAAAGGAGTGATAAAGATTTCATGTAAATAGTAGAGCATGTGTAATAGTGGGAAATACTGTGAGTGAGTGGTTTCCCGTGAGAGTGGGGCTGTGGCAGGGATGTGTGATGTTGCCTTGGTTGTTTAACATTTATATGGATGGTGTTGTAAAGGAGGTGAATGCGAGAGTGTTAGTTGGAAGTTTGAGTCTGATGATTGCTGATGGTATAGAGTTGAACCTAAATCAGCTGCTGTTTGCGGATGATACTGCACTGGTGGCTGATTCGGAAGAGAGATTAAGACAGTTGGTAAAGGAGTTTGGGAGGATGTTTGAATGGATGAAATTGAGAGTAAATGAGAATGAGAGTAAAGTGATGCAGTGTTCGGGGTTGGTAGATGGTGGGAGGTTGAATATAGTTTTGAAGGATGAGTTGCTTGAGGAGACAGAGTGTTTTAAGTATTTAGGGTCACATGTTGCTGTGGATGGAAGAATAGATGTAGAAGTGAAGTTTAGAATGAATATTGTAGGAAAGGAGCTGGGAGGAGACAAAAAAGTGTTTAAATGTCGTTTGCTAAGAATTGATGTAAAGAGAAGGCTGTATGAGGGTGTAGTGGTGGCGACTGTTATATGGAGCTGAAACACGAAATATGGGTGTAGCAGAGAGGAAAAGTTTTCATGTAATGGAGATGAGGCGTCTGAGGAGTATGTGTGGAGTGATGCATACGGACTGAGTGAGAAATGAAGTGCAAAGGAGGACTGGAGTTATGTGGGAGATAGCTGATTCAGTTGAGCAGAGAGTATTCCAATGGTTTGGGCATGTGTGGAGAGAATGGATGAAGAACAATTTTTGAAAAAGATAACAGGATCGGATGTCAGAGGTGTAAGGCTGAGAGAAAGACTATGAATAGGATGGATGGATGGTGTGAAGAGAGCGTTAGATGTGAGAAAGAAGTCTGTAGAGTAAGGAAGAGTGGCTGCACATGACAGAAATCATTGGAGAGAAATTGTGAATGAATAAATGGTGATGCGGCCTTGAGGGGATATTCTTCTGTATTTGGTCTGATCACCTGATCAAGTCAGGTGTGGGTAAGGGGATGGGTCCATTATGATGTGGCGGTGGCAAACCAGCTCTGCTTTCGGGCCCTGCTGTGGATGTCGCTGATTGCACTGTGCAGTTGACCCTCGTGCGGTGTGGTGCAGTGAGGATCTGTCCCTTCTTCCCTTGGGGCTAAGATACGAATAAATGTATGTGTTTGGATGAGTAAACTGAGAGTGTGTCGTCCTGTCTTGGCTACCCCCCTTTCTTTGGGGAAGTAGGCTAAGTATATAAATATATAGATAATATATATATATACATATATATATATATATATATATATATATATATAGATGTATATATATGTATATATATATATATATATATATATATATATATATAATTATATATATATATATATACATATATATGATATAGATATATATAGATATCTATCTATCTATATATATATAGATAGATATATAGATAGATACATGTATATATATATATATATATATATATATATATATATAGATAGATATATATATATATATATATATATATATATATATATATTATATATATATATATATATATATATATATTTGTTACAGTCAATATCTAATTCCAGACAATTTGTAAAGTAACTGAACTTTTCAGGCAATATGTGAATTGCCTGGTTCACCCAGTCCATTTAGAAATCAGCTAAAAATTGCAGACAATTTACAAAGTGACTAAAATTATGATAGATTTTCTTGGCATATTGACTAATATGGGGTAATATACTGACATAGGCAAACAAACAGTATTCTTGAGTAAAATTTTATTTTCTAAAACTTACGTGACGATAGAATGTGATAATAAAACCTGCATGACAAGATAATGTGATAATAAAAAAAATGAAAGAATAAAATGTGACAATAAAGTAAGACATTAAATCAGTTTTTATTCTTACAGGTCAAACTACAGTGGCACCGACTGTTGCACTTGTGACCTTCTTTATAACATTCACAGCGATTTGTTTGACATTGTTTCTTACGCACAGTACAATTGCACTTAGCATAACCTTGACCACCAAACCTAGATGACTGCTGTACTGCCTGACGAAGTCCTGTTTCCTTGTCTGCACTCACGTCACCAAGGCTATACAGTTGCTGGGTACAAATATCAAACTGACTTCTACTGTAGCGTCCCTTAAGTATTCCTTCTCTCACGGCTATTCGATACATGTCATTTTCATTACGATCTAAGATAACACCTATAACATTTCGGGGATCACCTTTACCTCGATCAACTAACGGGATGGGAATTGTCACATTATCTCCGGGATTACCAGGGGCATGATCTAAACGACTACGTTTCACCATGCGTTCAGCTTGGGCTAACTGACAAGCAGCTGCTCTTGACCGTTGAAGTGCTATGTTTTCTTGGAGCACATGAAGTCTTCCTGTACGAAAGTAGGATTCTGGTCACAGGGTGAATTGTCTGGATAGGCAGAACCCTCGGATAAACCATCTGAATGAACAAAAAAAGAATAAAAGCAATGGATTTTTAGCTTTATAACAGAGATAAGTATGTAATTAATGGTGATAGACTTGACATGTGGTTATGAGCTTAATGAGATCAGTTATCACCTTTTTTTTTTTTTTTCTTCTGTTTGTGTGTCACTACCTGGATGAGCGAAGTCCTCACGGTGAGTAGAACCCTCAGGTGAATCATCTGGATGAGTAGAGCCCTTCGATGAATCAACTGGATGAGCAGAGCACTCGGGTGAATCATCTGGATGAGCAGAGCACTCAGGTGGATCATCTGGATGAGCAGAGCACTCAAGTGAATCATCTGGATGAACAGAGCACTCAGGTGGATCATCTGGATGAGCAGAGCACTCACGTGAATCATCTGGATGAGCAGAGCACTCACGTGAATCATCTGGACGAGCAGAGCACTCAGGTGGATCAACTGGACGAGCAGAGCACTCAGGTGGATCAACTGGACGAGCAGAGTCCGAGGGGAAAGTGTAAGCTCCAAGTAAATCATCTTCAGTAACCATTGTCTTCAAAACTTCTTCTGGAAGTGCAGTTGAGCGTAGACCTACTCTGGCCTCAACACCGAAGAGTGCATTGTATGGGAATTGTTTGATCCCAGAATGGTAACTGGTGTTCTTTTGAAACTGCAGAAACGTGAGTCCCATGAACCAGTCACTTGTATCATTATCACCTAACCATGAAACTAGCATGTCTTTTATATCACAGTTGAGGCGTTCAACTGATCCCTGACTCAGTGGATGCCTTGGTTTACCATGAACTGTTAACAAGTCTGGCCAAAGAAGTTTGAGTTCCGAAATGACTAATGCTGTAAATTCACTACCATTATCGCTTTGAAGAATTTGAGGTGCTCCAAACATTAAAAATATGTCCATTAGTTGGAATGCAACCTCAGCGGCCCTTTTTGAAGTTAAGGGACGCAATATGCAATACTTTGTTAGGTGATCTTGATACACCATTATCCACTTATACTTTCCTTTGGCACAAGACTGCATGTCAACAAGATCCACCTGAGCTCGTGAGCCAAAGTCCTTTGACAAAATCGGTTAACAGTAACACCCTTGGTCGTACATCTTTTCCGTTTCTTTTGACACTGAACACACAAAGATTTGAACAGTTCTACAGTATCTCTAGTAACGTTTGCATATCTTGACAAAGCTTTGACCATTTTGTCTCTGCCGCCATGTCCCGTAGTAATGTAAGCACGTTTTATTGTATCAAACATATCCTCAATATGCACAAAATAAACAGGTTCTTGAGTTCTATCATTCCGTTTTTTGATCAACTTTTCAACGTCACCACACTGAAGAACTTCGTAACGTCCAAGGATGTAATACTGCCGATTTGATTTATTTTTTGCAGATGCTGCTACTCTGAGTTCCTCTATCAGATTGTAGTACTCAATTTTAGTCAGTAGTAATGACTTTGAATCCGATTTTTTCTTCAACATCACTTTCCCGTAAAAGAGGGCTTCCTCAGAACACGCCATATGTTCTACAAACGAACTACACCTCACGGAAAGACACAAGAGTAAATGCCAGGGACAAGGCCAACACACAACTGCACTGGCTAACTACCCAGACGTTTGTACCGGTCACACACACACATGTAATGCCACAAGAGCCAAAACCTGAGAGAGTCATGTATGTTAAGACTTTAGTACGTAAGTTATACATATTTGAAAGTCATGTAAGTTAAGACTTTAGTACGTAAGCTATACATTTGTATTTACCCTAATCCATTCTAGGCTTATGATATAGAAACATGCTTGTACCTAGTAGTTAATACATGTTCTTTTTATTATTATTTCTGTAGCTGTAAGATCATAAATCTCATTTATGCTGTGCTAGTCCTTAAGAATATTTGTACATGTTGTACGTGAATTGTTCTGGGAGCAGACGTGGGTATTTGAGTGGCGTATCGTCTGTACTCATTTTCTATTAAATCAGATCTGATGTAATCATAGTAAAAATCATAATGTTGTCGATTAACATGCTTATAGAAGAAATAATATCGTATAGAGGGTGAAAAGCCGTTAAAAGTTTTAGTTAGCTAGTGCCCGAGGACATGACGTAATAGTTGGGTAATGTATTCCTCCGCCGAGAGGATGCTAGCGACCGCTGTTGATTCAATTTGCGACTCTTTGTGTGAGATAATGAGAATCACTAAATTTCCCATGTCAGATTGAGAGTAAAGAAAATTAATATCTGTATCCGTTCAGAATCAGAAGTTTAGAGTTGTGACCCTCATATGGGGGTGAAGCAAAAGTACCCTACACGTCATCGAAGTCGCTTAGTTTCCCGCATTTTGAAAAGTAACAGAGGGGGGGATCAGCCAGCTCCTGACTCACTCTCAAATTTGCCCTTTCACCGTGTACGGGTGAGTTTCATTACTCTGTTTTATTCCCTGCCCCCTTTGTTCATACTTGCGTTGTAAAATTTCAGAGATATTATTTGTGCCGTTGTGGCCTAAGTTGTAATGTTACTGACTCTCAAATTTGCCCCCGCACCGTGAACAGAGATGTTGTAAGAACGCCACGTCATAAGCTCACCTCTAACCGCCATATTGTAACTGCCCTAGGGAAAAGTCGTTAGGATTTATATTGTACACTCACCATTTACATCCATACAGTGAATAGTCCTTTGATTATGCAATAGATCAGTTAAGTTAGCTTGTGAAAGGAGTGTAGTTGTGACTTTTTTTTTTTTATGGGTACATAATGTATAGGGGGTGAACTCGGAGAGCACTCTGTCCCCAAGGCAAACTCCCTCGCCTGATGTGCCCGGAGAAAGCTTACGTGCCCACGAATGTATTGAATGTGGCAAACCTTTTTATGTTAATTATCACTGATGTTGGGGAGGAGTGAGATATAAAAAGTAATATCATTTGAAGGTTAACTGAAGTATATGTGTCTATAAAATTCGTAGTGGAGAAATTCGGTGAAATGTGAATAAATAAAAGTGTGATTAAATGAGTAAAAAAATCTAGAGTTCTCTCAAAAAGTAAAGTTTCATGTCTTAGAGAAAAGATCAATTGAAGTTGTCATTTATTAGTAAATTGAATAGTATGATGTAATATGATTTAAAGAAAGGAGAGATATTGGTAAATTCAGCATTTTGACAAGTTTATTGAGTTTCACTGTCATTCCTCTCTATCTCTCAAAATTATAACTTCTCATAACCCTCGTGCCTTGGTGGGAATTGTTTTCGACCCCTGTGCTGAATCGGTTTGGGGAGTATAAATTACGGTTATTGCATTGTCACGCTACCCAAAGTTCTTCATTTGTTACGCTACTCACAATCAAGCTACCAAATTTCTTTCCTATTAGTAATTATATTGAACGGCCCATTTTCCTTGTGTGTAATATTTGATAGAAAGAATTAAAGTAATTTTTGAATAATCTCTGATTCCCAACCGATTCCACAGTTAGTCCAACAACATCAGGATAAGGGTCGAACGAACCTCTAGAGATATAATTGTGGTGCTTGTTGTAAGTCAGCCTCAAACAACAACATCCAATAGAAAGAACCGGGCACCACACACACACACACACACACACACACACACACACACTGATAAACTACCCAGACATCATCACACAAACTGCCAATAGGCAAACTGACCGATTACCCATACCAGGATTCAAACTCTAGTTTGACCTGTAAGAATAAAAACTGATTTAATATCTTACTTTATTGACACATTTTATTCTTTCATTGTTTTATTATCACATTATATTGTCACGTAGGTTTTATTATCACATTTCATCGTCACGTAGGTTTTAGAAGAAAAGTTACTCAAGAATACTGTTTGTTTGTCTATGTCAGTATATTACCCCATTTTAGTCAATATGCCAAGAAAATCTATCATAATTTTAGTCACTTTGTAAATTGTCTGCAATTTTTAGCTGATTCCTAAATTGACTGGGTGAACCAGGCAATTCACATATTGCCTGAAAAGTTCAGTCACTTTACAAATTGGATTTAGACATTGACTGTAACATATGAGTAGACTGTAGCACCAGTCGAGCAGGGCAGTACTCCCGAGGTGGATGGAAAGCTAATGACAGGGAGTGCTGGAGCTCCCGTTTCATCAGCCCTCAGGACTAGTTCCTGACCATCCCCCTTTGCTGAACTTTTTCAGTGTCTCAGTTACACACAGAGTAGGCCAGCATGCTCTCCAGTACAAATTTCTCTATCTGTCTTCACCAAACTACATGCACAGTACACACAACACTTCCTATTCAAAATTCACCAAAATGGCGGCAATTCACCCAGCCTCGGAGTCCCCAGGGGGGAGGACCATAAATGCCCCCGCCATCTGCCCCTCTCCCGGTGACGACTCGAGGTGCCTGGAACCACTGTCTGACTCTCTTCTTCATTTCTGCAACATTCGCGGTCTTTCATCTAACTTTCGCTCTGTTGAGCACCACCTCTCCTCTAAACCTCACCTTCTTTTTCTAACGGAGACTCAGCTGTCTGAGGCAACTGACAGCAAACCCTTTTCTGTATCCTCCTACTTTCTCTATACTCATTTCAAAGCCAAAGGTGGCTGTTGTGTATACATACGCAACGACTTATCTTGCTCTCGTGTTCCTGAACTTGATTCTTCTGAATTCTCCACTCTCTGGCTTCGGCTTTCCTGTTATTCTGTGACTAAATATATCTGTGCTGTTTACTTATCCCCTAGGGGGGGCGCGGTAGCACAGTGGTAGCGCGCTGGACTTGTGATCGGGGGATTGCAAGTTCGAGCCTCGCCCGGGCTGCCGTGCCGGGAGGGGTAGCTCCCTCCTGTAACCCTAGTGGGGCTATATAGTCCAATACAGGGTTTAGCCCGGGCGAACTCCATTTCTCCCATTTTTTACTTATCCCCTAATTCTACTGACTATCAAAAATTCTTCGGCTATCTTCTACGATGGAACACATTCTGTCCATTTCTCCTTTCTCTGAAATCTCCATTCTTGGAGATTTCAATGTTCACCACCACCTTTGGCTCTCCTCTCCTTTCACGGATCCACCTGGTGAACAAGCCTACATCTTTTCTATCCTTAATGACCTAGAGCAGCTTGTACAGCACCCTACCCGTATCCCTGACCGCCTTGGAGAGAGCTCCAACATACTTGACCTCTTCCTCACAACTAATCCTTCTGCTTACTCTGTTAATCTTTTCTCTCCGTTGGGCTCCTCCGATCACAGCCTTATTACCTTAACCTATCCTATCACTCCGGTACGGCCTGCGGACCCTCCAGGCATTTTGGAGCCGCGGACTGGGAGGCCCTCAGGCAGTACTTCTTTGATTTTCCCTGGAATGATTATTGCTTCCATGGCCGTGAGCCATCTGAGTGTGCCTTGCGCATTACGGAGGTTATTCTCTCGGGCATGGAAGCATACATTCCTTTCTCATATCTTTTGACTAACGCAAGAAAGCCTTGGTTTAATCACGCTTGTTCTAATGCTGTCCGCAACAAGGTGAAGGCCTACAAAAGGTACTGGAGCCAACCCACCCCTGAATCACATAATCTTTACGTTTCTGCCGGGAATCGTGCTAAGTCTGTTCTTCGCTCTACTAAAAATAATTTCATCCATATTAAATGCTCTCAACTCTCTAACTCGAATTCTTCCCGCTCCTTCTGGCACCTTGCCAAAAATCTTTCTAACAACTTTACCTCATCATCCTTCCCTCCTCTTTTCTACTCTGATGGTTCTGTAGCTATTTCTTTTACTGATAAAGCAGATCTCTTCGCACAGACTTTCTCCTCCAATTCCACCTTAGACGATTCCGGTGCTGTTCCTCCATCACTTCCCCCCTCTGGCTTCCTCATGGCTGACATTAAAATTTCTTCAGTTGATGTATTTTCTGCCATTACTGGCCTCAGTACTAACAAGGCATATGGGCCTGATGGGGTCCCTCCTGTTGTTCTCAAAAACTGTGCTTCTGTGCTTACACCCTGCCTAGGCAAACTATTTCGCCTTTGTCTGTCAACTTGTACCTTTCCTTCTTGCTGGAAGTTTGCTCTCATTCAGCCAGTCCCAAAGAAGGGTGACCACTCCCAACCCTCCAACTATCGTCCAATTGCTTTAACGTCCTGTATTTCAAAAGTTTTCGAGTCAGTTCTTAATAGAAAAATTTTAAGGCATCTTTCCTATTACAACTTTCTTTCCGATCGTCAGTATGGGTTCCGTCAGGGACGCTCCACTGGCGATCTTCTCACCTACCTTTCAGACTCCTGGTCATCCTCCTTTCGGGACTTTGGCGAAAGCTTTGCCAATGCACTTGACATCTCAAAGGCTTTCGATAGAGTCTGGCATAAATCTTTAATTTCCAAACTGCCCTCCTACGGTTTCTATCCTATCTGTGCCTTCATCGCTAGCTCCCTTTCTGGTCATTCTGTAGCTGCTGTCGTAGACGGCCATCATTCTTCTAGATCTATCAACAGTGGTGTTCCTCAGGGCTCTGTCCTATCACCAACTCTCTTCCTTTTATTCATCAATGATCTTCTAAGCTGTACATCTAACCCTATCCACTCATATGCTGATGACTCCACCCTTCACCTTTCCATTCAGTTCCCGCAACGCCCATCTCAACAGTTACTTCAAGAAACAAGGGATGAGGCTATGGCACACCTAATGTCTGACTTGGCTCATATCTCTGACTGGGGTAAAAATAATATGGTTGTCTTTAATGCATCTAAGACTCAGTTCTTACACCTATCAACCCGACAAAATCTTCCACAGGTATACCCACTAATGTTTAATAATATTCAGATTAATCCTGCATCATCCTTGAACATGCTTGGGGTTTCATTTACTCGGGACTTATCTTGGAAAGATCATATTACATCTCTTGTAAAATCTGCTTCCAAGAGATTGGGTGTGCTAAGCCGACTCCGCTCTTTCTTTACCCCTGCACAATTGTTGACTCTATACAGGGGTTTTATCCGCCCCTGTGTGGAGTACAACTCTCATGTGTGGGGAGGCTCCCCACATACAGCTCTTCTCAATAGGGTGGAGTCAAAGGCTTTTCGTCTCATTAACTCTCCTCCTCTTACTGACTCCCTTCAACCTCTGTCTCTTCGCCGCACTGTTGCATCTTTATCTCTTTTCTATCGCTACTTTAATGGTCACTGCTCCTCTGAACTGTCTGCTTGCATTCCTCCACCTCTACGACGGGCGCGTAGCACCCGTCTGGCAGCAAACTCTCATCCCTTTTCTGTCCAACTCTCTAATGCAAGAGTTAACCGTTACTCCCAGTCTTTCATTTATGCAACAGGTCAGCTCTGGAACTGTCTCCCTCTGTCTGTATTTCCTTCTGCCTATGATCTCCAGTCTTTCAAACGTAGTGTGTCCAGGCATCTCAAAATGATCGGATCTTGAATTTGGCTCTCTATTGTATTTTGTTTTTCTCTTGGAGGGAACTGTTACTGCGGGCTCATGGCCTTTGGTTCCTTCCTCGCATAAAATACATATATATATATATATATATATATATATATATATATATATATATAGATAATATATATATATAGATATAGATAATATATATATATAGATAGGTAATATATATATATATATATATATATATATATATATATATATATATATATATATATATATATATAGATATATATAATATATATATATATATATATATATATATATATATATATATATATATATATATATATAGATATATATAATATATATATATATATATATATATATATATATATATATATATATATATATATATAGGTGGTGGCGACCATCATCCACTCACTTGATGTAGTGCTGCCTACTCCTTCCTTAGCCTTTATCATTCTTGTTCTGTGCCTGCCCTCCTCTCTTCCTATTTCTCCCATCTTTCCTGTCACTTCTTATTGCTTTTATTTCCTTTACAGGTGGCTTTACATTGAGTGACAAGCCTAATGGTTTCCTGTAAGCTAAGAAACCATTTACAACGCTGGTTGGTAACCATATAACGAAACTATACGTGCTCCCTACGTGTCAACAAGTGGGTTGGTGGAGGGTTAGTGCCCCTCCCCGTAAAATAACTAAGAGTCAAATGGCCACCCCTTACGGGATTATGGCGACTGGCAATATATAGATAGATAGATAGGTAGATAGATAGATATGTAATGCATGTTGTGTGTGTGTAATGTTACAGAAAGTGAGAGATAGATAGAGAGAGAGAGAGAGAGAGAGAATGCAAATAAAATGTGAAATAGCTGGCGGTGAGCTAATCCTATTGAGGGCATTGAGTGCGGGTGTGGCTCTGTTGCTCACATTACGTTATTGCATCCCGCAGGTGTAAAGGAGGAATTTCTTGATCGCTGCAGCGTGAATCAGGTGACGCCAGGATTCCAGGAAGTGATAGACATCCTTCAGAACCTGCCTGAGGCTGCCAGGTCGCCTGCACTAAAGCCAAAACCACCAAATATTAAGCAGGACTCCAGCAAGGGAAAGACACTAGAAGGCAAGTCTTAGCAATAATAATTTTTAAAAAATGTAAACATTTGTCATCGATTATTGTTGTTAACTGTATCATACAGTAATCTGTTTGCACGATCTGATTTCGAATGGTAATATAAAAAGATCGCTTACTTTCTTAAAAACTAACACATCTCTTTAAACATCTGATGCCGATCCTGCTCCTCTTTACTAACATAAGCGCCTACCACTCCCACCAGGCCCCTCGACCTCCCCCGGGCCTGTCCCCGCCCCACCCGAGTCCACCACAACAGTGCTTCCTTCACGGGACCGCCAACCCCCCTCACCGTCAGACACGAGCAGATCACGACCAGCTGAGTTTAAACACATCACACACACAGGCACGAGCTGACCACGGCCAGCTGATCTGTGTACATCCATGTCACACACAGGCACGAGCTGACCACGGCCAACTGATCTGTATACATCCACGTCACACACAGACACGAGCTGACCACGGCCAGCTAAACCACGTAACTTCACACAGAGACACAGATACCGGTTCATAAAAGCGTCGGTTCGATGAAAAACATTCTTGGCCAGACAAGAACTTAAGGAGAATGGGATACAGAAGAAATCAAAATAAAACACGTGTAAGCTGTCTGGCACAATGCATTTTAAGATGGTATTGTCGTCCAGAAAAATCTTTGCTCAGGGAATATCATATTAGCTTTTGGCTGGCTTAATTTGATTTCATTTGAGAAAGGGAGGAGGGGGCGTGAAAGTGGGTGACTTCATTCGAGCACGTGGGTTGTAAGTAATTGTGTGTGTGTGTGTGTGTGTATGAAATTGACTGGTGTGGAATTTTCTGTATTCAGAGATTTGTTTCCCATTGCATGCGATGATACTTGGCAGCTGGAGTGAGACATGGGATCAATCTGTTGCATTAAATTTTATTTCCACCGTAATGATAACAAAATTTATGGTCTTTACATTTCTAATAAAAATCTGAGTCTGAATTAAAAAAAAAAAAAAAACACAAATGACTTAACTTTCTATTGTACCATCAGCCTCAACTACTCCTGTACTAACTTTTGTACATTTATAGACTATATAAAATACATTTTTAAAGTGCTTATTTTGCTTTACCTTTGAACCTATTGTAAACAGTAAACTCTCGATATACAATAATAAACTATTTCAGTTAAATATGTTCAAGCATTGTAATATTCTGTTGTCACTTTAGAAAGTGGGTGTTAGAGTATGTGGGCAGCATTTTTAAACATATGCATAAGCTTCAGAAGAAACGAATATTAAAGAGATAAGGCTTTTAGAGAGTCGGTGAGATAAGACCACTTTCTGAGTAACATGGCACTTTTAAGCTAAAAGTATGTACTATTTTTTTTTTTTTTTTGTAATGCTGCTACAACTGAATTAAAATTATCCCTAACGTTAAGGGTTCTAACACACGAATCACACAAACTGTGTCGAACACGCTGGTTCAAGGGTGTGGATGCTTTGCTTCGTGGTGTGTGCAGTTTGGAGTGAGTCGTTTGCAGGGACAACCGTGGTGAGTTGCAGCTGCTGTTTGCTCCATCTCTTACAGTT
The DNA here is from genome assembly GCF_032717465.1 of Coenobita brevimanus. Classification (NCBI taxonomy): domain Eukaryota; kingdom Metazoa; phylum Arthropoda; class Malacostraca; order Decapoda; family Coenobitidae; genus Coenobita; species Coenobita brevimanus. The sequence goes on from NC_136972.1 coordinate 1,721,088, forward strand.
ACATTTTGAATCCTTGTTTTACTTGAAGAACAACACGTAACATCTAAACTAAGCTAATTAGAGACCAGAAACGCTGGGTCGCTAATGGTCGGACTGAGGACCCCCCCCCCCCCGTCCACACATCATGATTGTTTCAACCATGCTGGGCAGTTGAACTGAAAGTCAAAATTATGGATGTGTGAGAACTCTAAAAGAAGTTCTTTACTTTAGAAAGTCACTCACTTAACAGATAGCCTACCCATAATCAAGGTTTTGGTTAAATGGTTGACCGCTTTTCCAGTGAAGTAGTTGAGCTATCAAGTTACTGGGTCAACGATGGAGGTCTGAGCAGGTTGCATTGGATCGTTATTATAGGGGGTGGAAAAATCTCTCACTATTATGAAGAAACTAAATAAACCCATCAAGCCCTGCGGCACTTTCATTGTTGAACGTGCATGCTGGATTAGGGACGAGATTCACGATTCTTGTACTGTGATAATCATTGCCTCTTTAGAGTTTCGAGCTGTCCCTAAACTTGTTCGTGAAAACACTAAACAAAGCAAGTTCGAAACCTGTGTACACTGTGAGCATCTCAGTGTTGGCCGATGACTGAACAGTCTCGAGTATATTCACGTTACCCTGCAGTTTGTCATGAAATATTCGTCCCTTGGGAATTCTCTTGAAAACCAAGCTGGTGCCCAAAGAAATTAAAGTGTGCTGTAAGCCTTTGTGAGAAATATAAATGGTTTTTATAGTGAATAGGTCGTCTATGCTTGTCAAAATACTCAGAGAATGTCAGAAAATAATACAAAGAAGTAAATCTCCAGAGAAAGAAGAAGAGTGTCTTAACTAGGAATAACATCGGGTAAGATGCCAGTAACAAATGATTCTGATTACCTGTAACCAAACACTGTGAGGTGCTCAGAAATTAAGTGTCAAAGGAACAGATGAAACAGGATTAAAAAGGTTCAATTTTTCAACACTGAAATTTCATTTGTGGCATACTGACGCTTTTCTGCATTCAAACACACACACACACACACACACAGGAGACACCAAGGAGTGCAGACGAGGGCTGACAGCGCTCCATACCGAGCCAGCACGGCCAGTGGCATTACCTAAATTAGTATCTTTATATGAGTCAAGCTCTGTACCAGGTTAGACTCAATAGTTTCTTATTATTTAAAAAAAAAAAAAAAAAGTTCAAAACAAGACTTGTTCAGACAGAAAAGAGAACCGAGTAGCGAAAGAATGCACTCAATCAGCCGATTGTTTGTTTAGACTACGACTGCCCCAGGGAATGTAAGTACTCTGTGCTTTTAATATTGCAAAATGGCCACATACTTTAATAAAGCAAATTTGGAAAACAAAAGGGATAAAGGTAGAAAGCAGGATGATGATTTCTACCAAGAACTGGTTGAAATGGAGACTCACAATAGACTGGTAGAGCGTGTACACAAACTGGAAATGGCCTTTCAAAATGAGATTGATGAAATAAAGAAGCAGATGCACTTGCAAAAGGAAGAAATAGAAAAACTAGGAAGGGAGGTCAACAAGAAAGACACAACCATCAGTGAACTAACAGTGGAAGTGAGTACACTTAGGAGGAAAATGAGTGAAATGGCAAGTACAGTAGTCAACCACAAGAGTATTAAGGAAGAGTTCAAAAATGATACAGAGACAATTAGGCAAGTAAGCAGTCTGATAGACCAGAGCAGTGATATTGAGGAGAAGATAACACAGGTGAATGAAGCTGTGCAAAGCTACAAAAATGATGTGGAAACCACGTATGCTGAACTGGTGAAAGTAAAGAAAGACTTAGAAACAAGGGTGGAAGAAAAAAGCATTAAAAAGGAAGTGACAAGAATAATCCAAAACAATCCAAAGTTAGTCAGAGATTCAGTAGATATCAACAAATCTATGGTAATCACTGGTATAGAAGAGGAAGAAGTAAAAAACAAGATCTCAAGAGTCAAAAAGGAGATGGCAAATGTAATGAGTTTATTGAAAGAAATATCCGAGAAAATCTGTAGTAAAGACATAGAGGAACACAAAAGGTTAGGGAAATACGAGAAAAGTAAGTCAAGACCTCTAAAGGTAACTTTCCAGAGTGTAAACACCGTGGAGGAGATACTAAAAAATGCAAAGAATCTTATGGAAAAAGAGTAGTTCAAAAATGTATGGATAAAAAGATGCCTAACACAAGAGGAACTGGAATTACTGAAAGAGGAGAGGGAGGAAGCAAAAACAAAAAATGAGGGAAGATCAGAAGAAGAGAAGAACACATTTTTTTTTACAAAGTAATAGGATTGCAGGTACGAAAGTGGTACATAAACAGGAGGGAATAAAAAGGAGGAAGGGAGGAGAACTATGTCATGACAAGTATATAAACAAGATGATTAAGTTGATGTACTCAAATGTGGATGGAATGGTATCTAAATTATTAGAGATGAATGACTATGTCAGAGAAAATGAACCACATATAATATGCCTAACTGAAACAAAATTAACACCAAGGATATCAAATGACATACTAAACTTAGAGGAATATAATATATGGAGAAGAGATAGAAACTCAAAAAAAGGAGGAGGAATTATAACATTAACTAAGAAAAATCTAAAAGTCAATGAAATAAAACTAGATATACCCTCACAAGTAGAACTGATTGCAGTAGAGATCAACACATCTGAAGGGAAAGTAATTGTAGCCAATTTGTACATGCCACCCAGACCAACACATGAGAAAGATACGAATATGAGAACCTGGCAGAGAGTACAATTCAGAGTTTAAGAGCATTACTACATAAAATGGAAGAGAAATCGGAAAGGATTATACTAACTGGAGATTTTAATACAAATATAAATTGGAATACTCTAAATATAATAAGCCAAGAAAGCTGTTGGGACCAAAAGCTCCTGGATCTCGTGCAAGAGTTCTTCCTAACGCAACATGTGAGGGAAACCACCAGAAAAAAGAGGACTCGATGTACCTTCAATGCTAGATCTCATATTTACTAGGCAAGAAAATGATACTAACAGTTTAATATATCACCCTCCACTCGGCAAAAGCGACCATGCAGTACTAAATTGCAACTTCAGGATAGCATATGACATAGTTAACAGCAATGAAAATTACAAAAAGAGTCTAAACTATAAAAATGGAAATTGTCATGACTTAAAGAAGTATTTCTTAGAAGTTGATTGGGAAAATGAGCTTAGAGGACAAGATTTAAATGCTGTATATAAAGAATTTTGTGAATTTTATGAAATAGGAGTCCAGAAGTACATCCCACAGCACAAAGAAGCAGATAAGAAAATACAGAAATGGTTCAATACAGAATGTAAAAAATCAAAAGAAAGAAGAGATTTGTTGTGGAATAGATACAGAAGACACAATAGTGAAAGGGCATATAATAATTACAAACAGGCAAGAAACGATTATACAAGAATAAGGAGGGAAGTCCAGAAACAGTTTGAGGAGGATATAGTAAATAAAAGTAGTGATCAACCGAAGCTATTTTGCAGCTACATCAGAAGCAAAACCAAAGTAAAAGATATAATGCAATCCATGACGTACGAGGGAATCACTTCTACACAAGAGAAAGATATTTGTGAAGTACTAAATAAGAATTTCCAATCAGTTTTTACAGAAGAAAAAAATTTGAGAGGGACTATGTGGAAGATGCATGCCCACACATACTACCAGATATACAAATATCAGAAAAATTAATACAGGAGGAGTTAAGTAAATTAGACAGAGGAAAAGCAAATGGTCCTGATGAAATTTCATGTTGGTGCTACGAGAATGTGCAAAGGAGTTAAGTAAACCATTATTTTTAATTTTCAAGAAATCCTTGAGTCAGGGTAAACTACCTGATATTTGGAAGAAAGCAAATATTGTCCCCTTATTCAAGAAAGGGAATAGACAAAATCCACTCAACTACCGACCAGTATCACTGACCAGTGTTGTAAGCAAGGTATTAGAAAAACTTATAAGAAAAGCTTGGGTAAATCATCTAGAAGAACACAATATGATAACAGAAAGACAGTTTGGTTTCAGAAAAGGAAAATCATGTGTTACTAATCTGTTGAGCTACTATGACAGAGTAACAGACACAATACAGAAAAGAGAAGGATGGGTGGACAGTATCTATTTAGATTTCAAGAAAGCATTTGACACAGTACCACACCAAAGACTTTTATGGAAACTGTACCATCAAGGAGGAATTCGAGGCAAACTGTTTTGTTGGATGAAAGATTTTCTCAAAAAAAAAAAAAAAAAGAAAAAAAAAAGAGAGAAATGAGAACAATACTAAGGGGAAACTACTCATCATGGAAGGAAGTGACTAGTGGAGTACCAGAGGGCTCAGTGCTGGCACCAGTCATGTTTTTAGTGTATATAAATGATATAGACAGTAACACTGGAAATGAAAGCTATCTAAATATGTTTGCAGATGATGCAAAAATACAAAGGAGAATTACTAACACAGACTCCTGTAAAGAGCTACAAAAAGATTTAAATAAACTTCATGAATGGAGTAATAGATGACAAATGGAATTCAATGTAGACAAGTTTCATGTAATCAAGTTTGGTAAAAGTGGAAAAAAGACCTGATTGGGATTATACGTTAGGAAGTAAAACCCTACACACATCAGAAAGAGAGAAGGACCTAGGTGTGATTATCAATAACAGATTTTCTCCGGCTGACCACATCAGTGAAAAGGTATGGAACATGTATACTCTGCTTGCAAATATGAGAATAGCATTCACATACATAAATGAACACGTGCTAAGATAATAACATCATTCATCAGACCAACCCTGGAGTATGCATCAGTAGTCTGGAGTCCTCATCTCAAAAAACACATAGACAGGATTGAAAAAGTTCAAAGGGCCGCTACAAGATGGGTAGGCTACCAAGCTTAAGAGATCTAAGCTACGAAGAAAGACTAGAAAAACTGAATCTACCTACACTACAGAAGGGAAGGAAAAGAGGAGACATGAGTGTGCTTTATAAATTCATATCGGGGAAGGAGAAAATAGACAGAAATGATTACATAACCTATAGGGAAGCATCAGCAAGAGGACACTGAAAAAAATTGCATAAAAAGAGAGAAGATAAAGACTTAATGAAACTTAGTTTCCCAAATAAGGCAATTGATTAGTGATATGCACTACCGAATGAAATAGTGTGTGCCAAAACAATTCATAAATTTAAGGATAGACGATAAAAATGGTTTAAGACACGGGACAGTACATGCTACTCATTGCTGTAAAGACACGATTAGGTAAGAACACACACACACACACACACACACACACACACAAAGCGGAGTTACACAGGGCTCAGTGCTGGCACCAATTATGTTTCTTAGTGTATATAAATGACATAGATAGTAACACTGGAGATGAAGGTTATCGAAATATGTATGCGGATGGTGCAAAAATGCAAAGGAGCATTACTAACACAGAGTTTTGCAGAAAACTACAAGAAGAATTAAATAAACATCATGAATGGAGCGATAAATGGCAAATGAAATTCAATGTGGACAAGTCACAGTGTCATGTAATTAAGTTTGGTAAAAGTGGAAAAAGACCAGATTAGGATTATAAGTTAGGAAGTAAAATCCTACACATATCAGAAAGAGAGGACCTAGGTGTGATTACCAATAAGACTATCTCCGGCTGACCACATCAGTGAGAAGGTACGGAACATGTATACACTGCTTGCTAATATGAGAACAGCATTTACATACATAAATGAAGATATGCTGAAAGATAATAACGTCACTCATCAGACCAACCCTGGAGTGGTGGTGGTGGTCGAATGTGGTGGTCGTGAAGTGGTCCGCGAATATTGATAATTTGCTGTGAACAAAAGATCCATTCTGAACTGAAGGTGGTATTATAGTTTTAATGAGTATATAAGGCAGGTGTGTAACAGAAAATATCAAGGAATACGAAACGAAAGAAATTAAATCAAGGGTGAATAGCAAGATGTTTACCAACCGTACACAATATGGCTGCCAAGGAAACAAGGACGGTCCAGAGAGCAGACAAACAATTGATAAGAATGATGATTCTACAGCAACATCTAAGTGTGGAGACTGCAGAGTAGTTGTAAGAAGTAATGATTATGCATTATGTTGTAACGTGTGTGAGTTGTGGCATCACACAAAATGTGAAGGGGTGAGTGAGGAAACATATGTCTTTCTCATGGAGCATAATGACAGCAGCATTCACTGGTATTGTAGCAAGTGCAGTTTGGTGACAAAAAAGATAGTGTCTCATATGACAAAAATACCGGAGAGGCAGAGGAAAATTGAGGAAGCCTTGAGATGCTCGAAAATGAAACCCATGACAAACTTCAAGTTGTAGCAGAAATAACACAGATGAGGCAGGAATTCAAGATAGAGATTAGAGAGAAATGTAAGGAACTGAAGAGAACTCTGTGTAATGAAGTTAAAGATGAAATGTGTAAGGAATTAAAGGATATGGTACAGAACAAACTAAAGGGTGAATTCAGTACTGTGGAGGAGATGGTTCAAGATGCTAAAATGGAACTGACAAGAACATAGAGAGAGGTGGCTAGAGATGAAGTAGAAAAAATTGCCAAAGCTAATAGAATGCAGGAGAAAAGAAATGAGGAGGGGGTAGTACAGCAGACAACCCAACAGATCCAAAGTCGACTAGACAGGAAAGATAATATAGTTCTGTATGGTGTACCGGAGGAAATTTTGGAAATCAAGAAAGGTTTGAGTTTGAAAATTAGAAAGGATAAAGAGTTCCATGACAGAATGGTATTAGTTGATATCTGTGGGGAAATTGGATTAAACTGCTATGACAGTGACATTGTGAGTATTAATAGAATTGGTAGATTTAAGGGAACTGTAGATGACAAAGGAGAAAAGGTGAGGCCTAGACCCATGATCGTTAAAACAAACAGTAGTATGAAAGAGAGAATCTTCAGAAATGTATACGAGGGAAGCTAAGAAGAGTTTGTATCGCAGTGTGGGAATGACACATGACATGACAAAGGATGAATGCCAGAAAGATAAAGAGCTTAGAGAGGAGGCCAAAGCTAAGAACGAGACAGAAAAGAATACTGAAAATTTTTATGTGGTTCGGGGCAACCCATGGGAGCATTGTGTAGTACGAGTGAAGAGAAGAAATCCAGTGAACAGGGAGACAATACGAGGGAACATGGTAGGAGAAGTGGCAGTACGCAGGGAGTCAACAGAGTTACCAATACCAGACAACTAGGACGCACCAGGCGAGGAATAGCAGTCAGAAATGAGCTACGACGAAAGAAGACTAATTTGGGAATCGCACAAGAAACAAGAAGACTGATGGTAGTGATCATAAAATACTGTTTAATAATGTGGATACATTTACGAGTGATGAACTCAATGAATGAAAGGTAAGACTAGAAGGTATGGAACATTTACCACATGTGATAGCTATTCTCGAAGTTAAGCCAAATTTTTTTAGATTTGAGAGATTAATAGGAGAATACAAAATACAAGGATATGAATTATTGGGAAAAAATATATCAATTGCGGTGGAAGGAAGAGATATAATAATTTATGTAAAGAAAGAAATTTCCTATGAATCTGTAGTATTTAGGAGGCAATTTTGTGAGTTTATGGGTATAAGGATAAAAGGTAATAACATTGATAGTGAACTCTAGGTTGTGTCCATTTATAGAAGCCCCAACAGTAACAAGATCTTAATGAATTACTTCTAGGCTTGCTACAAGAGATTGGTGTTGATAGAACGAAGAATAAGGTGATATTCGAAGACTTTAATATGCCGGAAATTGACTGGGAAACCATTACAGTTTGTTCAAAGGAAGATGTATTAGAACATAGATTTATTGAAAAGATTAGAGACTGCTATTTCATTCAACATGTCCATAATATTACGAGATCAGAGGGAGAGATAAGGGGAATATACTTGATCTTATATTTTCGGAGGATGAGGATTTAGTGGATGATGTGTGTATAATGACTCCATTAGGCAAAAGTGATCATGCATGTATTAATTTGAAATGTGATATAACACCAATAGTGAGAGAAAATAAAAGAATAGTCTTTTTCTATGAGAAAGCCAATTATGAAGTAATGAAGAAAAAAAAATGACTATAAATTGGAGAGAATATTTGGAGTCAAGTAATGTGGACGATATGTGGAACAGGTTCAAGTGTAAATTACAGGAGGTGATTAAAGAGTGCATTCCTTGTAGAGAAATCAAGGAAAGTGACAAAACAAGATGCAAAACTAATGATTTATGAATGACCAAAAAATTGCAAAGATAAAATGGAAGGAGAGATCATGGCACTGCTTACAAAATGTGAAAGAGAATAATGGAGTGGAGGACGTGGAATATCAAGTGACCTTCATACAGTACAAGTGAGTTAATAACCAGGTTCGACGAGACACTAGAAAGGCGATTAAGAATAATGTACAATTGCGAAAAATGCAAATTATAATTCTAAGATATTTTGGAAATATGTCCAATCAAAAACAAGTTAAATCACGAGTGAGTGAGTTATATATAGATGACACAAAAAAGAAAAAAATGGTTAATACCAATGAAAAGGCTGAAATACTCGCAAGATTCTTCAGTAGTTTGTACGTAAATGAACCAGATGGAGAGATACCCAGGGCAGTGGCAAAACAGATCCCAGCTACAAATTTATCAGCTGTGAAAATAACGAAAACGCAAATTAAGGAGGCCATAATTAACCTCAAGAGGAATAAATCTCCTGCACCTGAAGGATTACACCCAGGGGGTTATCAAGGAGACGATGGACTCACTTTTGGAACCATTGGAGATTATCTTCAATTTTTCTCTAACGAGATATAATATTCCTGAAGACTGGAAGATAACTAATATAACCGCAATTTATAAGAAAGGAGATAAGTCCGATCCTGGAAATTATCGTCCAGTTAGTCTCACCAGCATCACTTGTAAACTCACAGAATCGACAGTCAAGGAAAAAAATACATATGAAAGATCATAATGAGTTTAGTGACACAGTCTGGGTTTATCACGGGAAGATCAACGGTATTACAACTGATTAAGGTCCTTGACAAATGGACAAAGATTTTAGATGAGAGAGATGCGATTGACGTGACATAATGTGATTTCATGAAGACATTCGATACAGTACCACACAGAAGACTACTGGAAAAATTGAAAAGTTACAAAATAGTTGGAGATATTTTAGAATGGATTAAAGCATTATTGTTGAAGGGCAAGTATCAGCTTGGCAGGATGTAATTAGTGGTATGCCACAGGGTTCTGTTCTGGGACTGCTATCGTTTGTTATTCATATCAGTGATGTGCCTGATGTAAACCGTAACAGTGAAGTATATCGTTACGCTGATGATACTAAATTATTTAAAAAAAATAAGTGAAACCAAGGACTGTGAGGAATTACAAGACGATTTGACTGAAGCAGGGAAATGGTATGAAAAATGGATCCTAACATTTCACGTGGAGAAGTGTGATTATATGCGAATAGGGAGAACAACAGCAACTAGAATAAGATATGTTTTAACAAAAGAAATTAAAGAAGTATACAAAGAGAAAGACCTGGGGGTAGTGATAGACAGTAATCTGCATTTTGAGGAACAACTGGGTGAGAAGATGGTAGGATTGATAAGGAAAACCTTCAGCACGTTAGATGAAGAAATGTTTAAATGTCTATATACAGTATTGGTGAGGCCATACCTGGAATATGCAAATCAGATTTGGAGTCCGTATAAAATGAAACATATTGAAATCATTGAAAACGTACAGTGAAGAGCCACAAAGTTGGTGCCTACATTGAAGGATATCACAAATGAGGAACGACTAAGAAGGTTGGACTTACCACCCTTGCCTTCTGAAGAACACGCGGGGATATGACTGAAACATTTAAAATTATGAGTGGAATGTACGACAATGAAGTTTGTAAGGACATTTTTGAGAAGAGAAGAATAAAAAACAAGGGGGCACGGTAGGACGATATACAAGAAACAAGCACGTTTAAACTTGAGAAAGTATGCATTTTGCGATAGAGTGGTTGATACATGGCTGGCACAGCCTCAGTGAAAGTGTAGTGTATGCAAGATCAGTATTAGACTTTGAGAAAAAACTGGGTCTTGCCTGGAAGAACAAAGAGCAGAAATTTAATAATAAGGCTAAAATTCACAACCACCCTGACCACCATTTTAGACCCAGTTGAATAGTGAAGACCTGGTGCCACAGGCCTAGCTAGAGAAGAGGCCTTCTACCAGAAGTCACCAGCGAGCATCTGTGAGAAGTCTGGAATCTTTATCTCAAGACACACGTAGTTAAGATTGAAAAAATTCAAAAGGTCGCTACATGATGGGTACCAAGTTTAAGGGATCAAAGTTACGAAGAAAGACTAGAAAAACTGAATCTGCTACCACTACAAGAGAGAAGGAAAAGAGGAGACATGATTATACTATATAAGTATGTCTCAGGGAAAAAGAGAATAGACATAACTGAGACTCAGCTGTCTGGGGCAACAGACAGCAAACCCTTTTCTGTATCCTCCTACTTTCTCTATGCCCATTTCAAAGCCAAAGGTGTATATGTACACGTTGTCTTATCTTGCTCTCGTGTTCCTGAACTTGATTCTTCTGAATCCTCTACACTCTGGCTTCGGCTTTCCTGTGATTCTCTGACTAAATATGTCAGCGCTGTTTACTTATCTCCTAATTCTACTGACTATCAAAAATTCTTTGACTATATTACTTCTACGATGGAACACATTCTATCCATTTCTCCTTTCTCAGAAATCTCCATTCTAGAAGATTTCAACGTTCACCACCACTATTGGCTTTCCTCTCCTTTCACTGATCCACCTGGTGAACAAACCTGTATCTCTTCTATCCTTAATGACTTAGAGCAGCTTGAACAGCACCCTACCCGTATTCCTGACCACCTTGGAGAGAGCTCCAACGTACTTGACCTCTTCCTTATAACCAATCCTTCTGCTTACACTGTTAATCTTTCCTCTCCATTGGGCTCCTCCGATCACAACCTTATTACCTTAACTTGTCCTATCGCTCTGGTACGGCCTGTGGACCTGTCAAAGATACGTTGACTGTGGCACTTTGCAGCTGCAGATTGGGAGGCCCTCAGGCAGTACTTCTTTGATTTTCCATGGAACGATTATTGCTTCCATGGCAGGGAGCCATTTGAGTGTGCCTTGCGCATTATGGAGGTTATTCTCTCAAGCATGGAAGTATACGTTCCTTTCTCATACCCTTTGATTAATGCAAGAAAGCCTTGGTTTAATCGCGCTTGTTCTAATGCTAACCGCAACAAGGAGAGGGCCTATAAAAGGTACCAGAGCCAACCCACCCCTGAATCACACCTTTTTAAAGTTTTTGCCCGGAATCGTGCTAAGTCTGTTCGTTCTGCTAAAAATAATTTCTTCCGTACTAAATGCTCTCAACTCTCCAACTCGAATTCTTCCCGCTCCTTCTGGCCCCTTGCCAAAAACCTTTCTAACAACTTTACCTCATCATCCTTCCCTCCTCTTTTCTACTCCGATGGTTCTGTAGCTATTTCTTCTACTGATAAAGCAGATATCTTTGCTCAGACTTTCTCCTCCAATTCCATCTTAGACGATTCCGGTGCTGTTCCTCCATCACTTTCCCCCTCAGACTTGCTCATGGCTGACAATCAAATTTCAGCTGGTGTATTTTCTGCCATCACAGGCCTCAATACTAACAAGGCATATGGGCCTAATGGAGTCCTTCTTGTTGTCCTCAAGAACTGTGCTTCTGTGCTTACTCCCTGCCAAGGTAAACTCTTTTGTCTTTGTCTATCAACTTGTACCTTTCCTTCTTGCTGGAAGTTTGCTCTCATTCAGCCAGTTCCAAAGAAGGGTGACCATTACCAACCCTCTAACTACCGTCCAATTACTTTAACATCCTGTATCTCAAAAGTTTTTGAGTCAATTCTTAATAGAAAAATTTTAAAGCATCTTTCCTATCACAACCTTCTTTCTGATCGTCAGTATGGGTTCCATCAGAGCTGGCAATCTTCTCACCTATCTTTCAGACTCCTGGTCATCCTCCTTTCGGGACATTGGCGAAAGCTTTTCCATTGCACTTGACATCTCTAAGGCTTTCGATCGAGTCTGGCATAAATCTTTTATTTCCAAACTGCCCTCTTACGGTTTCTTTCCTCCTATCTGTGCCTTCATCTATAGCTTCCTTTCTGGTCGTTCTGTTGCTGCTGTTGTAGACGGCCTTTGTTCTTCTCCTAGATCTATCAACAGTGGTGTTCCTCAAGGCTCTGTCCTATCACCAACTCTCTTCCTCTTATTCATTAATGACCTTCTAATCTGTACCTCTAACCCTATGCACTCGTATGCTGATGACTCCACCCTTCACCTTTCCATTTAGTTCCCGCAACGTCCATCTCAGCAGTTACTTCAACAAATAAGGGATGAGGCTATGGCACATCTAATGTCTGACTTGGCTCGTATCTCTGACTAGGGTAAAAATAATCTTCTTGTTTTTAGTGCATCAGAGACTCAGATCTTACACCTATCAACCCAACAAAATCTTCCACGGGAGTACCCACAAATGTTTAATAATATTCAGCTTGATCCTGCATCATCGTTGAACATGCTTGGGGTTTCATTTACTCGAGACTTGTCCTGGAAAGATCATATTACATCTCTTGTAAAATCTGCTTCCAAGAGATTAGGTGTGGTAGGCCGACTCCAATCCGTCTTTACCCCTGCACAGTTGTTGATTTTATATGAGAGAGGGGGGTGTGAGTTGGGAGCAGGGCAGTGAAATGGCGGAGGACAGGACAACGTGGAGGCGATTTGTTTGTGGCCACCCCAAACGGGATTGAGGTGTCTGGCAATAGATAGATAGATAGAGTACAATTCTCATGTGTGGAGAGGCTCCCCACATACAACTCTTCTCAATAGGGTGGAGTCAAAGGCTTTCCGTCTCATTAGCTCCCCTCCTCTTATCAGCTCCCTTCAACCTCTGTCTCTTCGCCGCACTGTTGCATGTTTACCTCTTTCCTATCGCTACTTCAATGGTCACTGCTCCTCTGAACTGTCTGCTTGCATCCCTCCACCTCTATGACGGGCGCGTAGCACCCGTCTAGTAGCAAAGTCTCATCCCTTCTCTGTCCAACTCTCTAATGCAAGAGTTAACCTTTACTCCCAGTCCTTCATTTGTGCAACAGGTCAACTCTGGAACTGTCTCCCCCTCTGTCTGTATTTCCTGATAGCTATGATCTCCAGTCTTTCAAACGCAGTGTGTCCAGGCATCTCGAAATGATTGGATCTTGAAATTGTCTCTCTCTTGCATTTTGTTTTTCTCTTGGAAGGAACACTAATTTCGGGCTCGTGGTCTTTGGTTCCTTCTTCCTAGCATAGTATATATATATATATATATATATATATATATATATATATATAGTATATAACGTATGGGGAATCATCAGGAAGACGACACTGCATGTGGAGAGCGTGAGGGATGAGAAATGGGTGCAGAAAGTGAAGTGTGAACGGTGACGGTAGGGTTGCTGAGACCGAAATGACCTGGGGCGAGGTTACAATGTGAGCTCAAGGATAGGGGACTGAAAACGGAGGCTGCCAGAGATTGAGAAGCATGGAAAGTCGTTATTAGGCGGTCAAGGCCGACGCATGCAAGCATGTTGGAACCTTTATACACGAAACGAAACGAAATCGTTTTGAATGTGTGTGTGTGGGGGGGGGTATCATCATCTCTATAACTCCTTCAAACACCTGAAAGGAGAAATAAATAGTCTTACAAGAGAAAAATTTGATTATGCTACAGATAAAGGGCCGTCGACGGGCAGAGAGTGATCACGGGATCCACCCTGGCTGTGTAGCAGATTAAGACCGACTACAACAAAAACCAATTATACCTACCAATTTGGACTCAGCTGGATGATACTCAATCGACCATAACAACAACAAACTATTCCTCTCAGTTACAACGACCAGTTACACCTACCAATTGAGACTCAACTGGATGCCACTTAATCAACGATGACAACAACAAACCATTATTACCAAACTGAACTTCACTGGAAATGGCATGTGTGTCCTATCTTTTCATATATATATATATATATATATATATATATATATATATATATATATATATATATATATATATATATATATATATATATATATATATATATATATATATATATATATATATATATATATATATATATATATATATATATATATATATATATATATATATATATATATATATATATATATATATATATATATATAGCACTTGCTAAAACCGCCTCAAAGAAACTTGGATTATTGTACAGAGTCCGTAACTTCTTCGCCGATGAGCAGTTGGCTATAATTTATAAGAGTCATGTGCGCTCTCAGCTTGAATATTGCTCACCCTTGTGGAATGGTTGTGGAGAGGTTGCATTAAAACAACTAGACAAAATTCAGAATAAAGCTGTTAGAATCATTAACAACCCTGCCATTACATATAAACTACCTCCTCTGCAAGTAAGAAGGAATGTTGCCTCCCTTGCATTATTTTACAGATATTTTTTTGGCAAATGCTCAGACGAAGTTGCGTCCATGGTGCCACCTCTCCATGCCTTCCCTCGTGCTACACGGGCATCTGGTAGCGCTCATGACTGGAATGTCACTCAACCATATTGCAGAACTTCTGCTTATCAGAATTCTTTCATTCCCCGAACTGCATCTCTCTGGAACTCGCTTCCCCAGAGTTGTTTTCCTCCAAATTTCAACCTACAACTGTTCAAGTCTAACTGTTACAGATATTTTATGAAGAGAGGACACCAGTAATCTGGTGTATGGATTATTTTTTTTTCTCCATTTGTTTTTCCTTCCTCCGTTCTGTTATTTAAAATATATGTGTATATATATATATATATATATATATATATATATATATATATATATATGTGTGTGTGTGTGTGTGTGTGTGTGTGTGTGTGTGTACTACTCTGGCCGTTGATATTAGCCCGTTCCCTTATGCTCATCAGTCCCATACATGTCACCCCATTCACCACGATGACGTATCCCCCTTCCTTCCTACTATCAAGGGATTTTGTTCGTCTCTGCAATGATCCTTTGAGCTGGAGCGGTTTAAGTGTGGCCTTCATTTCTCTGCACTACTTGGAAGCTGTCCTAAGCTCACAGAAATTATCTAGTGCTGGCAAGAATATGATGAAAATAAAATGTGTTTTTTTTTTTTAAATAACAGAACGGAGGAAGGAAAAACAAATGGGTTAAAAAAAAAAAAATCTGTATCTGTACATATACCTCATAAATCACTCATATATCCACAGAACGAACATGAATCCCAGGGAACCAGGGATCACACCAGAACATTAATTATCCTCTCTGTAAATCAACTAACCCTGAGAGATATCGTTGTTTCTTCACTTTGACTTGGTCCAGATTTTCGTACAATTGCAGCTTATTTCACGTAGTTCTTTGGCAGAAAAGGACAATGTTATGATTCAACCTCCGTACCACAGCACTCCTTCGTGATCAGCACCATATTCTAGTGTATATCTCATGCTACAGCTCAGCACTCAAGATTATCAGACGGCAGTTTTAGTTTAAGTTAAAGTGAACAGAGCATAGTAGTTGCAACCTCACTCATGTCTCAATGTGAACCCGGTGGAGTGCAGGTAGAGGTTGTCCTTACTTTATAGTCCACCAACCTACTTTCAGGGGATGGAGGGGGTGGGGTGGGGAGTTGAGGGACGTCTGTCTAACCAGGTAGGTCCTGTCACACCGGTGCCACCATGAGAAGGCGTCCCTCACGAGCACCATAATAACTTTAGCACTGGTTACGTATATCCATTAGACTTTGTAAATCCCTCGCCTATACTCAGTGAATCCTAGCAGCCCAGGGGATTAGGGATTACACGAGAACAGTGATAATTCTCTTACTTGAAATAAAAAACATCTGAATCACTCAATTTAAAAATGCTAGAAATCATGCAAAAGCAGCAATAATCTATCTAAATCAAACTTTCTTCAAAAGCAAGCATCAAAACTACTTAACAGCCCTAATGACAATAGAATATTCTGGTCAACTCTTAATTCTTTCAATAATGACTTTAACAAGTCATCTTCCATTTTCCCACTAAAATCTTCAGATGGCAACATTACAAATGACCCGCTTGGAAAAGCGGATATTTTTGCCAGTAAATTTGCCAGAAACTCTACCATAGACGATACCAGCCAGAATGTCCCAGTACTAGAACTTGACTCTTCCGAAATTGCCCCACTTAAAATACAGACAAGATACGTAAAATCCATCCTAGACAATTTACCTACCAACAAAGCTCCAGGCCCAGATGGAATTCCGCCAATTGTTTTGAAAAAGTGTTCCCCTGAACTTGCCTCTGTCCTAGCTAAATTATTCAGACTATGCACACGTACTTCTTCATTCCCAAATTCATGGAAAGAAGCCAATATCCACCCAATTCCGAGGAAAGGAAGTTCGTCTGACCCCTCCAATTACTGACCAATAGCTGTCACATCTTCTCTTGGTAAGGTATTTGAAACTTAAATTAATATGCACATTGTTAAACATCTTGAATCCAACAACTTAATTAGTGATAGACAATATGGTTTTCGCCACGAAAGAACCACAATTGACATACTCAATCTCCTAACTCATACCATCCATCAATCAATTGATCTACATGGAGAAACTCATGCAGTAGCTCTTGATTTTTCTAAAGTTTTCGACAGAGTATGGCACCGTTCCCTGCTCTCCGAACTCCCTTCCTATGGACGAACGTCTTTTGTTCCTTTGATTTCTTCATATCTTAGTGACAGGAAAATAAGAGTAAAAGTAGATGATGTATATTCCAATTTCCACTCAATTAACGCCAGCGTGCTGCAGGGGTCAGTTCTGGCACCAACCCTATTCCTGGTTCATATTAATGATCTCTTATCTGTCACCCGCAATCCCATCCACTCACGCAGATGACTCAACACTACATAGTTCATTCACACTCAGACACCCATTTACAAAGTCTAATATATCTACCTCACAACTCAGTACAGCCATCTCCATAAATCAAGATCTATCTACGATCAGTGAATGGGGACAAAACAACCTTGTCTCGTTTAATGCTAGTAAAACTAAATATATACAATTTACTAGTAGACAGATATTGCCAGATTCTTACATTACCTTCAGTGCTACTAATATTCCCATCTACAAAAGTATTGAAATTCTTGGCGTCTCACTTAACAATGCCCTCAGCTGGACCTCTCATGTTAGATCACTTGCTAAAACCGTCTCAGAGAAACTTGGATTATTGTACAGAGTCTGTAACTTCTTCGCTGATGAGCAGTTAGCTATAATTTATGAGTCATGTGCGTTCTCAGCTTGAATATTGCTCACTCTTGTGGAATGGATGTGGAGAGGTTGTATTAAAACAACTAGACAAAATTCAGAACAAAGCTGTTAGAATTATTAACAACCCTGCCATTACAAATAAACTACCTCCCCTACAAGTAAGAAGGAAAGTTGCCTCCCTTGCATTATTTAACAGATATTTTTTTTTGGCAAATGCTCAGACGAAGTTGCGTCCATGGTGCCACCTCTCCATGCTTTCCCTCGTGCTACACGGGCATCTGGCAGCACTCATGACTGGAATGTCATTCAACAATATTCCAGAACTTCTGCCTATCAGAATTCTGTCATTCCCCGAGCTGCGTCTCTCTGGAACTCGCTTCCCCAGAGTTGTTTCCCTCCAAACTTCAACCCACAGCTGTTCAAGACTAACTGTTACAGATATTTTATGAACAGAGGACACCAGTAATCTGGTGGATGGATTTTTTTTTTTTTTATTAATTTGTTTTTCCTTCCTCCGTTCTGTTACTAAGAAAAAAAAAAAAAAAACGTGCCCAATACCTTAGCAGTTCCCTTGGCGAGAAATCACGATGGATGTATTGAGGGTTGGGATTACGGTGAAGCTGATGGTTGAACTGAGGACTGATTGTATATGTAGAATGGTAGATAGATAGATAGACAGATAGACAGATATGTAGACTGATATATATATATATATATATATATATATATATATATATATATATATATATATATATATATACACACACACACACACAGATAGATAGACGGATGGATGGATGGAAATAGTCTAGGAGGTGGGTAGATGGATACATACGGATATAGACAGAAGCCAGAGAGAGAGAGAGAGAGAGAGAGAGAGAGAGAGAGAGAGAGAGAATGAAGGATAAATTTTAAGAATGATAAGGTAAACGAGAGACTGAGAGAGGAAAACGAAATCAATGTAAATGAAAGTGAGGGATGAAACTTGAGTTGAAACACACACACACACACACACACACACACACACACACACACACACACACACACACACACACACACACACACACACACACACACACACACACACTCATAATTCTGAAGGCTTGAATGATTACTGGATCAGGAATTACTGATGATGAAAATTACGACGATTTCGGTGATAGTGATGTTGACAGTGATGATGATGATGATGATGAAAACAACGACGATATGATAGTGATGTTGACAGTGATGATGATGATGATGATGATGAAAACAACGACGATATGATAGTGATGTTGACAGTGATGATGATGATGATGATGATGAAAACAACGACGATATGATAGTGATGTTGACAGTGATGATGATGATGATGATGATGAAAACAACGACGATATGATAGTGATGTTGACAGTGATGATGATGATGATGATGATGAAAACAACGACGATATGATAGTGATGTTGACAGTGATGATGATGATGATGATGATGAAAACAACGACGATATGATAGTGATGTTGACAGTGATGATGATGATGATGATGATGAAAACAACGACGATATGATAGTGATGTTGACAGTGATGATGATGATGATGATGATGAAAACAACGACGATATGATAGTGATGTTGACAGTGATGATGATGATGATGATGATGAAAACAACGACGATATGATAGTGATGTTGACAGTGATGATGATGATGATGATGATGAAAACAACGACGATATGATAGTGATGTTGACAGTGATGATGATGATGATGATGATGAAAACAACGACGATATGATAGTGATGTTGACAGTGATGATGATGATGATGATGATGAAAACAACGACGATATGATAGTGATGTTGACAGTGATGATGATGATGATGATGATGAAAACAACGACGATATGATAGTGATGTTGACAGTGATGATGATGATGATGATGATGAAAACAACGACGATATGATAGTGATGTTGACAGTGATGATGATGATGATGATGATGAAAACAACGACGATATGATAGTGATGTTGACAGTGATGATGATGATGATGATGATGAAAACAACGACGATATGATAGTGATGTTGACAGTGATGATGATGATGATGATGATGAAAACAACGACGATATGATAGTGATGTTGACAGTGATGATGATGATGATGATGATGAAAACAACGACGATATGATAGTGATGTTGACAGTGATGATGATGATGATGATGATGAAAACAACGACGATATGATAGTGATGTTGACAGTGATGATGATGATGATGATGATGAAAACAACGACGATATGATAGTGATGTTGACAGTGATGATGATGATGATGATGATGAAAACAACGACGATATGATAGTGATGTTGACAGTGATGATGATGATGATGATGATGAAAACAACGACGATATGATAGTGATGTTGACAGTGATGATGATGATGATGATGATGAAAACAACGACGATATGATAGTGATGTTGACAGTGATGATGATGATGATGATGATGAAAACAACGACGATATGATAGTGATGTTGACAGTGATGATGATGATGATGATGATGAAAACAACGACGATATGATAGTGATGTTGACAGTGATGATGATGATGATGATGATGAAAACAACGACGATATGATAGTGATGTTGACAGTGATGATGATGATGATGATGATGAAAACAACGACGATATGATAGTGATGTTGACAGTGATGATGATGATGATGATGATGAAAACAACGACGATATGATAGTGATGTTGACAGTGATGATGATGATGATGATGATGAAAACAACGACGATATGATAGTGATGTTGACAGTGATGATGATGATGATGATGATGAAAACAACGACGATATGATAGTGATGTTGACAGTGATGATGATGATGATGATGATGAAAACAACGACGATATGATAGTGATGTTGACAGTGATGATGATGATGATGATGATGAAAACAACGACGATATGATAGTGATGTTGACAGTGATGATGATGATGATGATGATGAAAACAACGACGATATGATAGTGATGTTGACAGTGATGATGATGATGATGATGATGAAAACAACGACGATATGATAGTGATGTTGACAGTGATGATGATGATGATGATGATGAAAACAACGACGATATGATAGTGATGTTGACAGTGATGATGATGATGATGATGATGAAAACAACGACGATATGATAGTGATGTTGACAGTGATGATGATGATGATGGTGATGAAAACAACGACGATATGATAGTGATGTTGACAGTGATGATGATGATGATGATGATGAAAACAACGACGATATGATAGTGATGTTGACAGTGATGATGATGATGATGATGATGAAAACAACGACGATATGATAGTGATGTTGACAGTGATGATTATGATGATGATGATGAAAACAACGACGATATGATAGTGATGTTGACAGTGATGATGATGATGATGATGATGAAAACAACGACGATATGATAGTGATGTTGACAGTGATGATGATGATGATGATGATGAAAACAACGACGATATGATAGTGATGTTGACAGTGATGATGATGATGATGATGATGAAAACAACGACGATATGATAGTGATGTTGACAGTGATGATGATGATGATGATGATGAAAACAACGACGATATGATAGTGATGTTGACAGTGATGATGATGATGGTGATGATGAAAACAACGACGATATGATAGTGATGTTGACAGTGATGATGATGATGGTGATGATGAAAACAACGACGATATGATAGTGATGTTGACAGTGATGTTGATGATGACGATCACACCCACCGAGTAGTTATAGTGACCTTAGACTTGACCTTTAGGGCTCATAGGTGTCCAAGGCCAAGGTGAGACGTGTGTGGGATCTGAAGCATGGCCATAAATCTTTTAGGAGACTATTTGGAGGCGGTGAATATCATATACTTTTTTACTCTAACTTGGCCCAGATTTTCGTCTCTAAGGCTCGTTTAACATAGCCCGGTAGTAGAACAGAACTATACTACGGCTCTTCATCCTTTCCATTGCACTTCTTCGTGACCAGCATCATATTCTAGTGCTAAAACATTGTTACACCTGAGATTTTAAAATGGAGAGATGTGAGTTTTAGGCCAAGTGTGAGTGAAACAAGTATAGTCCCGTCACTATGCCTGGTTTTGCTGTACAGGTCTGGGGTCAGAACGCACATTCTCCTTGGTTAAGGAAGCTACTAAATGCCTCTTCCTTACCGATTTATTTTCTGGATACGGCTTGTTAATATTGTGGCCTCAGCTCGTATTCTCGGTTGTTAAGGAAGCACCCTAGCAACTCTTTCTTACCGATTTATTTTTTGGACACAGATGTCTAATATTGTGGTCTATGCTTGTATTCTCGGAGGTTAAGAAAGCTCCCTAACATTTTTTTTTTTTACCGATTTATTTTTTGATACGGCTGGCTAATGCCGTTAGGTACTTTTTTTTATGCAGAGTACGGTGATTTTATAATGATTTAATTAACAGAGCAGAGGACGGCAAGGCGTAATAAGCAAAACAAATCGCTCAGGAAGAGATGTTTGGGAACTTCCTTAACCGACGAGAATGCGGACCATAGGCTCTTTGGTCAAGCCCTAGAGGTGATTATTATTATTATTATTATTATTTGATCCATCAGTATTAGTTTAATTAGGTTAAATATATGTGTTGATATGATCGCTTCATGTAGTTGCCTGATACTGAGCCTGTGAGATGTGTGCTGCTGTTACAAGTATGGTATATAAATTAGAAGGGTATAATTTTGAAATCACTCACATATCACGCCGGCGTTTAACTCACTGAGCCCAGGGATGCCTTTTACAAAATAATCTTGCCAACTGTTGATCAGTTTCAGCTTAGGGCAGAATGTTTGATCTGGAAGGGTTAAATACAGCATTCATGAGCACCTTCAATAGGAGAGACCTTTCCCAGTTAGAATTCAAGATGTGGATGTGATACAAAGTGTTAGGAGAAACACACTGAGGCGATTTGGCCATGTGGAGAGGATGGCGAGCGAGAGGCTAACTAGGAGAGTGTATGAGTGAGATGGAGGGGGGGAGAGGGAGGGGGAGGCCGAGGATGAGATGGAGGGATGGAGTGGAGAGATATGAGAGAGGAGGGTGTGAGTTGGGAGCAGGGCAGTGAAGTGGCGGGGGACCGAATTACATGGAAACGATTTGACTGTGGCAACCCGTTACTGGATTGATGTGTCTGGGAATAGATGGATATAGATAGACAGACAGATAGATAGATAACCTTCAATATGGGAGCCCCCCTGGGGAAGGGGGGATAGAATACTTCCCCAGTATTCCCTGCTTGTCGTAAGAGGCGACTAAAAGGGACACTTTTATCTACATTCTTTTTGCTCTCTTTCTTTCCATTGTACTTTGTCTTTCCAAACCCTCTGCATTTTACTTTCATTTAGTTAATTTTCTCTCTCCACTGTCTGGTTCCTGCGAGTCACTGGCATTGGCTTCAGGGTAAAATATTTTTCTGCCTAAGAAATCATGATGAACTCTGGTGACGAAGCAATGACCCTCAGTTCCGTGCAGCCCTTAAGTGGGCAGGGGGTGCTAAGAATCCCACGGTGTAAAAATAAGTTTATACATCCAAAAAGAACCTTAAGAATAGGAAACTGGAATGTTTGAACTCTCAATCAGGCTGGTAAAATGGAAGAGCTTATTTCAGTGTTCAACGAATACAAGATGGATATTTGTGCTCTTACAGAAACGAGGTTGCTTGGAGTTGATAAAATGAATTTGGAAGATGGTATTACTATGTCGGTTTCTGGTAGGAGTGATGGAAATCATTACCAAGGAGTAGGCTTACTGTTGAGTAGAGATGCTTGTAAGGCTGTATGTGAGTTTGAACCAATTAATGAGCGCTTGCTTTATGCTCGTTTAAAATCTGACCATGGTAATATCAGTATAGTTGTGGGGTACGCTCCGACAAATGAGGCTGCTGATGAAATGAAGGATGACTTTTATGAGAAGCTGCAGGATGTAGTGAATAGAGTGGCAAGACATGATGTGTTAGTTTGCATTAGTGATTTTAATGCGATTGTTGGCAGTAGTAGGGATGGCTTTGAAGATTGTATGGGTAAGGAGGGTGTTGGTATAAGAAACGAAAATGGGGTGCGACTTGGAAGCTTTTGTTTAGCAAATGACCTTATAATTGGTGGAACTATCTTTGAGCATAGAAAAATACATAACACTACTTGGATTTCACCATGTGGTAAATATTGTAACCAGATTGACCACATTGCAATTAGCATAAGGCATAGGAGTTATTTGCAAGATGTTTGCGTAAGAAGGGGAGCAGATATAGGTAGTGGTCATCAACTTGTTGTGTCAAAGATTAAAATAAAACTTAAGAAAAACGTTAATGGTAATTGTACAGGAGGTAATAATTATGATTTTGATGAGCTGAGAAGTGATGAGAGCACGAGGGAAAAGTTTCAGTGGGAATGTAGGAACAAGTTTCTAGTCCTGCAGACTTTGATGGAATCTGAAGACAATGATATTAATCAAATGTGGAGTGAGGTAAAAGAGGTTTTGCATGAGAGTGCTAAGGTTACTATTAAGAAAAAGGGAAAAGCGAGAAGGAAAAAGTGGATGTCAGATGAAACATGGAATGCAATTCAGAAAAGGAAAGAGGCTAAGTTAAGAAGTGAAGAACAACATGTTGATGGCCAGGTAGTTGAAGTACTTAGAGCAAAGTACTGGAGTTTACATTCTGAAGTAAAAAGACTCGTTAGACGTGATAAGAGGACACTATATGATGAAAAGGCGACAGAGACAGAAATTAAATTAAGTAAAAATGACGGTCAGAGCACAAGAGCAGCGTATCAGGCCATAAAGGAGTTAACTGGGACTGAAAAGAGAAGGAAGGAAATACCTGTACGAGATAAAAATGGTACTTTGATGACTAAAGATTTGGATATAAAAGGAAGGTGGAAAGAGCACTCTGAATCTGTTCTAAATAGACCAATTCCAGTTGAAGAGGACATTTTGCCAGCCGAGAGAGATTTGCAGATAGAAACAGGAGATATAACTTTGGAAGAGGTAGCAAAATCTATAAAGGAGTTAAAGAATTTTAAGGCCCCAGGAGAGGATGGAATATTCCCTGAAATGCTTAACTTGGAAAATGACAAGTTGATGAATGCGCTTTTGAAACTTTTTAATGTGCCTTTGGGTAATAGCGGTATTCCAGAAGAGTGGAAAAATGGAGTGATTATAAAAATACCAAAAAAGGGAGATTTAAGTATGTGTGGCAATTGGAGGGGGATAACTTTGACACCTGTAGTTGCAAAAGTCTTTTCCAAAATCTTGTTGAAAAGAATAGAGCCAGTAACTGATAAAATTTTAAGAGAAGAACAAGCGGGATTTAGAAAGGGTCGAGGTTGTAATGATCAGATTTTTATTGTAAGGCATCTAATGCAACAAGCTAATGAGATGAAAATGCCACTTAGTATGTGTTTTGTGGATTTTGAAAAGGCGTTTGACAGTGTTTCACGTGGAGCTATGTTGAAAATTATGAGATTCTATGGTATACCAGAAAAGTTCGTAAATATTATTATAAGCCTGCATGAAGGTACTTTTTGTAAGGTAATGGTGGGTGGTTCTTTGAGTGATCCATTTCAAGTTAGGTCAGGAGTGATTCGAGGAGGAGTTCTTTCGCCATTGTTGTTTGTTTTGGTTATGGACTATGTTATGAACAAAGTTGTAAGGAGAACAGGTGCAGGAATTAACTGGAAAGAAAATAAGAAGCTGATGGATTTGGACTATGTTGATGATATTGTACTGATTTGCGGAAGTATTTACGAGATGCAGAGGGTGCTTGATTGTCTGGTGGAGGAAGGAGAAATAGTGGGATTAGTAATAAATTGTGGAAAGACTGAAATTATTAATATGAACGTGGAGAACCAAATCAATTGTGTAATTGGGAATAATGTGGTGAAGAATGTAGAAAACTTTAAATATCTGGGAACGATTGTATCATCTAATGGATCATTAAACAATGAAATTGAGGAGAGGATTAGACAGGCTTGGCGAGCTGTTGGAATGTTGAAATCTGTTTAGAATAATAATATGCTTTCGGTACATACTAAAGTGAAAATTTACAAGTCCATGATTAGACCAATTTTAATTTACGGGCATGAGTCATGGTACAGTACAATTGCAACAGATCAGAAAGTATTAGGATTTGAGAATAAAAAACTGAGAAGGATTCTTGGGGTAAAGTGGCAAGACAGAGTTACAAATGCAAGAGTAAGGGATATTACGAGAGTGGAACCTGTTAACGAATATGTGAGACTGTCTCACTGGAAGTGGCTAGGGCACATATACAGAAAAGAAGGTAGTTTAATACAGGATGTGCCAGAGTGGACTGCTAGAGGAAGAAGAGGTAGAGGTAGGCCGAGGGAAACCTGGTTGAGGACAGTGAAAAAAGAAGCAGGAGAGGAGTGTTGGTGGGATCTGAAGGAGATGGCAAGAGACATATATTGGTGGAGAGAGTCCATTGAGGCCCTATGCATCCCGTGGGGTGCCACAGGAAATGATTTATGGGAGCCCTGTATGAGAGCCCCAGCTTAGCCTGTAACACCAGACTGTTTTCATTGGGCTCAGTGATTTTGTAAAACTTGTTCCTGGACGGTTTACTGTACAGTAATATACAGTACTCTATACTCTTTACTATAACTTGGCCTAAATTTGTGATCTTTCCATCTTGAATGCTGAGTTGTGAAGATAGATTAACTCTGGAATATGATGGTAGTCACAAAGAAGGCCAGTGGACTGGATGTACAGCCATAGTTATTGTCTTTTTCAGCCACTGACCTACGTGAAATATAATCAGCTAAAGGACCAAAATCTGGGCCAGGTTAAGGTAAAAAGAGTTCAGTATGAGAGGGAGGGCAGCTTGGTGGCAGGGGACGGCGTGATATTAGGTAAGCAGTTTGTGGCCACCCCTTCTGTGATTAAGGCATTGGGTTATGGACAGACATACAGTACAGTATAGATAAATATAGAGATGATAAAGAGATAAGTAACCCTCTCATGGTAAGGACACATCTAGGATTTATTTCCAATAATTACCAGTCCCCTCCCCGGAAGGACTAGGGGACGGATATTCCTTTCACTCGGTTTGTCTTTTTTTTTTTTTTTTTATCTCTCTGTCTGTCTGTCTGTAAACAACTTTACGCGAAAACTTCTGGTGCGATTTTGACTAAAATTACAAGGATGATGGGCTATGACCTGATCACCTGATTAAATTCTGGGCTAGTCTGGGTAAAGGCGGCTGTAGGCCCCAAAAAGGTAAAAAAAAAAAAAAAAAGGGGGGGGGACGGTTAAAAACCTTGTTTTAGCCATAACTCCTTTCAAATTCGTCATATCGACATGAAACTAAAAGATAAAGGTGCATCTTTCAAATCTGCATCCTATATCATACCTCATTACATCAGGGGGGTCATCCCCAAGTTAATGGTAGGGGGGTCAGAGTCACGTGGGTAGGGCCTAAAATTTCAAAATCGTTAATTTTCACCCAATTTACTCCAAATTTGATATGTGACATCTTTGACTAGATATCTTGTGCTTATACGTCAGTACTAAAATGACTACTGGGGACGGGATTGCCGTATCTGGCACAGCTTGTTCGTAAATCCATGTAGGAGAGTAATAGGAGCTTTAGATTGCTAATGCTGTCACCATTAGCCCTGTCATAGTCGAGACAGCTGGAATATTCCAGTTCCTCTAACTCCACACAGTTGTGTTTATCTGAATGAATTATAGAAGCCTGAAAGATACAAGAGAATATTTAAGTGCAATATGCAAAATGTTTCTGTAAGGAAAAGATGCTACAGAGTTTCCTAAACCAGCATGAACTTGGTCCCATACCATAAAACTCCATCAGCATAATTTTTTTTTTTTTTTTTTTTTTTTTTTTGGGGGGGGGGGTTCCATCACATGGGTCTTATATTTAGCTTTGGTGAGGCTTACTAGAGTGGAGGGTTGTAATGGAGATCATTCGTTACAAGAGGTTTCATTAGAATAAAACTGTCTGAAGGTAGCTAGAATAAACTAAGTAAAATGAAGTGGTTAAACATTCATATCAAAAGCAACCACAACCCTTTCCCATGCCTCCCAAACTATCCTCGGCCATGTTCGCACTATACATACTGGTAGTCATCATTTTAGGGTAGGGATGTATTCCACAATATTAGTTTTCCATAGAACTGATAAGGGAAATGTGGATAAACTGGTAATTAAGCTTTTTGGTGGCAGTGGTACTTTAATCTGTCAGGTATAATTATTCCCTTGTACAAAGGAAAAGGGGAAAAAGAAGTGTGTGGTAATCATAGGGGCATTTGTCTTCTTAGTATAATAGGAAAAGTGTATGGTAGGATACTTATTGACAGAGTTAGAGAAAGAACAGGGAAATTAGTTGGAGAAGAACAGGGAGGCTTTTGGAAGGGAAGAGGTTGTGTAGATCAGATATTCATTCTTAGATCTTTAGTGGAAAAGTTTCTAGAGAAGGGAAAGAAATTGTATGCGGCTTTCATGGATTTGGAGAAAGCATATGACAGGGTGGATAGACAAGGATTGTGGAAATTGTTAAGAATATATGGAGTAGATGGGAAGTTGTTGAATGCTGTGAAGAGTATGTACGGTGGTGCGAAGGCTGCAGTGCGTGTGGATGGTGAACTAAGTGAATTTTTCTCTTTGAAGGTTGGGTTGAAACAGGGATGTGTCATGTCTCCATGGTTGTTCAATCTGTACAAGGATGGGGTAATAAAAAAGGTACAAGGTAGGGTAGTGGATGTTGGAGTGGCCCTGGTGAGAGACGATAGTGTTTGGAAACTCCCTGTACTGTTGTTTGTAGATGATACTGTGTTGTTGAGTGAAGACGAAGGGGAGCTGCAAGGCTTGGTGGATGAGTTTGAGAGAGTGTGTAAGAAACGGAATCTAAAGGTGAATGTAGGGAAGAGTAAAGTGATGGTCTTTGAGAGAGGTGAAGTCAGTGAATGTACAGCGAGGTTGGATGGTGAGGAATTGGAAAATGTGAGTACGTTTAAGTACTTGGGTAGTGTGATGAGTAAGGATGGAGGTTTGGAGGGTGAAGTGCTTGAAAGGGTACAGCAGGGAAGAAAGGTTGCTGGTTCTTTGAAAGCAGTGATAAGAAACAGGGAAGTGAGCATGGAAGTGAAAAAGTTACTACATGACAGTATTGTGATACCAACTCTAACGTACGGAAGTGAAGCTTGGACGTTGTTGGAAGGACACAAGTCAAGAGTGAGAGCAGTGGAAATGAGTTATTTAAGAGGAGCCTGTGGAGTCACATGGAGAGACAGGCTGACGAATGAGGATATAAAGGAGCGTTGTGGTGTGGATGCGGATGTGATAGGAAGCGTTATGAGGAACACACTGAGGTGGTTTGGCCATGTGGGGAGGATGGAGGGTCAAAGACTGACGAAGAGAGTGTATGTGAGTGAGGTGGAGGGGGAAAGAGGGAGGGGGAGGCCGAGGATGAGATGGAGGGATGGGGTAGAGAGGTATATGAGAGAGGGGTGTGTGAGTTGGGAGCAGGGCAGTGAAATGGCGGGGGACAGGGCGACTTGGAGGCGATTTGTTTGTGGCCACCCCAAACGGGATTGAGGCGTCTGGCAATAGATAGATAGATAGATAGATAGATTGATAAAGATATTTACATTATCACTGATCTGTTCCTTAATGGTTGAGATGTAAATAAAAGTAATTCAGTGTTACTGGTGTACCCTTGTGGTTAATGTTGCTAGCTATAAAATGGTCAATTCAATAGCACCGGGGTTCAAATCCTGGTGCAGGCAGCTGGTGCAGTTCAATTCAGGTGCCCATCCACTCTTTACAGATAGGTTATTGTTGCTTAATGATGATCTGTTTGGCCAAGCAGACCTGTCAACCACAGGTAAGCATCTGCTTGTGTGGTGCTATACTATAGGTACAGCATTGTACAGCGATCCCTTGGTTATCACGTATAATTTGTACCAAGCCGAGGGAGTAATAACAGAAGTACAGAACCTATGGCATTTATCGTAATTGGTAATGGGCATCCCGCTTGTAAAGCCAAAAGTTCCCTTTTACAACAAATTATAGCCACTAAATGTAAACGTACTGTTACAGTAAGTACCAGAAACACATAGGCATGGTTGGGGTAACAGAAATTGATGAAAAGGGCAAAATCAGGAAGAAACATACATTAGACTCGAGATGAGCTTGAGGTAAGGGGTTCTGAGGCTAGGGAGTGGAAAGTTAATGGTCTCCTTGAGTAGAGAATCATCTCTGAATCCTTCAAAGCCATCAGAAATCATAGACACTGCATCGTCATTGTCAGCAGAAACCACAGTCACTGCTTCAGCTGGCACAGATTGGTGGTGGTATTTCATGATACTGGTGGAAAAAGTCCTCGATTTGCCTCTGCCTGATTGTTGTGGTGATGACTGAAGTGGTCAACATAAGGCGTGAGTGCTTTGACAATGTAACATAACAAAATCTTGCAGTTGTTGCGTGGGGGAGTGTGCTGTTCAGCGAGGAATCTCTAGCGTTCACCTAACTCCATGATCTCCCATGATGTCTGAGAGAAACAATGGGATAGAGTGTGCTTCGGGGCTACCTTCCGAGTCTTCTTGGTATTCTTCTTTCTTCTTCGGCAAGCCTATCTTCCTCCAGAATATCCTCGACTGAAGGCACAACAGGTTCAGTCATTTTCCTTATGTCAAATTCTGTTGTCTCGTTGAACCCTTGACCAGCCACTCGCCTTGTCTCCTTTGCCGCCAACCAACCTCTGCCAGGACAGATTATGATTTTCCTGGCACTCATTCACCAGTCCTCAGGTAGTCCCTTGTGTAGACTCCTCCATGCATGGTTCATAGTAGCTTGAGTAACTTCATCCCAACATTCAGTCATCAAATCAATTGCTTGCTTCATGTCATATGACCGCCAGTAGCACTTCACTCTCTCTTCCACCTCAGTCACTGTGCTGCCTCCCCCTCCCTTCTCCCCCTCCTCCTCTTCCTTACCGTCTACCAACATCCGCATGGCCTTGTTATCCTCTGTGGCTAGCCACATATTTCTGAACTGCATGCGGTAGTAGGCTGCCATCACACTAGAGATAATTTCCATTTCCAATGGCTGGTTGAGTGAGGCGGTGTTAGGGGGTAGGAATTTCACTAGTATATGTATGGATGCAATGATCACAGGAGGGGAGAATGGCCATGTCAAACAATAACAGAAGGTTGAATATGATGTAATTCGCTTCACAGAAGGCCACCGCACTGGGGACAGAAAAGTTGTTGAACCAGTTGAATGACAGCTTCCCAGACATCGAGGCTTTCTTACAAGTTGACCAGCGAACATTCAGCTTTGTCGTATCTATATGTCCGTATTGTTTGGGGTGTTTTTTATGATGGATAACAGTTGGCTTCCTTCTGCATGATCCCGTGGTATTGGTGGTAAAGGGGTCGGTAAAATGGTTCTTGATGGCATTGTCCTCTTGGGAATAGACAGAAAAAAAAAAATCATCCATGTGAAATATTTGAGCCTGGGGGAACTGACCTGATTCTTTTATGTAAGAATTTTGGGTACGCCCTGGCACTGGCTTGGCTGGTACTTGCAACCTCACCTGAAATTTTTACATTTCTGACTTTGTGGCGAATTTTGAAGTTTTCAACACATCCTTTAGAAGCGATGAATGTGGGTGGGTTTGGCAAAATTTGAAATTTTCAACCCATCCTCTAGGGGAAAAAAAAAAAAAAGTGATGATTGGGGGTGGGCTTGTAACCTCCACTTGCGAGCGAGTACTTGGTACAGTTGTATGGCCGTGTTCATAAAATCTTTTTGTTTCTGTAGTATATTCCATCATGCCCTTCTCTGCATGTATCAAGCCTGAAGTTGTTCGGACTTGGTTAGTAGATAATTAGGACACCTACAAGCTTGGGTAGTTCCAAAGTTTGGGCTATTTTCAATAATGTAGTCCTTGATTTATGTAAATGATTCTAACTGTTGCCTCATTGATCTCAACTTCTTGGCCATAAGTCGTTTTGTTTTGCCACCATCGATTTTCACAACGATCTCCAGTTTCTCTACATACGCCAGTATCTTCATCTTTTTCTCAGTTGATGGCCCAGCTTTGGGTTCAGGTAGTTGTGGTGGGTTAGGCTGGTGGGAGGCCTCGGTCATCGTGGTCAGTATAACAGCTTATCAAATAAACCCTGTTCTGAGCATGTGAACTTTGCTGTTCACGACTGCTGGGTGTGGATAATGCTTTTGTGAAACGCACCATCTGCCCCAGCTCTGATGCTACGGGCCATTGAAAACAAGCTTCCTAAGCCTAAATGATCTGACCCAATGGAAACATCTCACTCATACAATGATGTCCTGGTTGATGTGTCATACATATGTGCGTGAGGCATGTGCGAGCAAGTATGTTTGTTAGTCTCGGGCCAATGAAAAACAAACTATCACGGCTAAAAGGTCCTGGCCCAGTAAAATTATCTCACTCATTGGATGATGTCACGGCGGATGTGCTGAGCAGATGCACACGAAGGATGTGAGAGTGCGTATGCCTGTTACTCCTGGACTCGGCCCAGGAGTCTTGTTGGAACGGATAAGTGTTCTCTGGTTTGGCTGTTCCCTGCAATTACTGGTTGGAGTAGATATTGTTCAGTGGGATATCTTGTGAGTTTGGGGATTTTGTGGTTTTAAAATCTTAAATTAGAGGTTAGGTAACTAGGGTGGTAACCATTTCAGTCTAAACTGGCGCTGGACAGAGCGAGGTTATGTGGATATAGTGATCTGGGCAAAGTTTTAGTGACTAAAGTTGATTAACTGCCCATCTCCCATACAAGACCTAATTATTAATGTCCAGTAGTGTTTAAATAATCATTTATGAACTGTTGCCTAAACCATGTGTACGATTTGGTGGGAAATTTAATGGTAATAGTGTACAGTACAGTAGAGGATGTACTGTGCATGGGGGTTTAGCAGTTTTTTGGCTTGTTTCCTGCTACATTCTATGAAGCTGGGAGATCCAGCAACACTGTTGGACCATGTCATGGCCTGATACATCAGGCAAATGTGTGTGTGTGTGTGTGTGTGTGTGTGTGTGTGTGTGTGTGTGTGTGTGTGTGTGTGTGTGTGTGTGTGTGTGTGTGCGTGCGTGCGTGCGTGCGTGTGTGTGTGTGTGTGTCTGTGTGTGTGTGTGTGTGTTTTGGGCTTGGGTGCAGCTCAGCTCTTGTCATAAATTGCACTCCACTGTCCCACACTATCTTCACTTGCTACCGTCATTACACATCACTTACAATATTTTCTTACGTCACATGTAAACTAATACATACGTCTCTGTCGTACACTGTTTAGACTTTGGAAGAGAAAACAAAATGCACACAAACACATCACTTTTCCTTGGGAAAGCCATTGCAGGAGAGAAGAGGAGCAAGGTTGGCATCATATTTTCCATGTGATGCCTCCCATCTGATGATGAGTTAAAACTCGACAAAGGAAACTAGTGTGCACAGTTCATGATATGACACTATCTCTAAGACCCTTCCATGAGCGCTTTGACAGGGGCGGCTTGGCAGGGGTGTGATGTGAAGGTGACGTTCAGCGTGTGGGCAGGCAATGAATCGGACTACACGAAAATCTCTTACCTCCATGGCGACAAGTGCTTGACTAGTGATGTGGCTAACTCACTCGGCTGATTCAGAGGAGATGCCAGATCCCACTTGAGACAAATCCGTGCACTTCTCAAATTACAGCATGGGCCTGCCTGCAAGTCTACTGGCGACCTGAAGAAACTAGAACCCCTCTGGTATCACGAGTACTTTGGTGACCCAGAGGGTCAGGGTTAAATGGGGGAGGCAGGCAGTCCATAAATGAAGGAGGCAGGCAGTACTTAAATGGAGTAGGCAGACAGTCCTCAAATGGAGGTGGCGAGCAGTCATCAAATGGAGTAGGCAGGCAATCCTCAAATGGAGGAGGCAGGCAGTCCTTAATTGGAGGAGGCATAGTCCCCAAGAGGATGAGCTGCTAGTGAAAAGTTCTTGTTAGGTGAGAGAATTTTTTTTCTGTAGGGTGTTTATTATAACTAGGCAAGGATATCCAACCCCTGTAAGCTCAGTTGATGCCAAAGTGTAGTTAAACTGGGTGGTAAATTTCATTTTGGTGGTAGGTGGTGGCAACCATCATCCATTCTCTTGATGTAGTGCTGCCTACTTCGTCCTTCACCTTCATCGTACTTTTTCTGTGTCTGTCCTCTTCTCTTCCTATTTTTCCCTTCTTTCCTGTCACTTTTTAATACTCTTTCCTTTTCACGTGGCTTTAAATTGAGTGACAAGCCTAATGTTTTCCTGTAAGCCAGGAAACCATTTACTGTACAATGCTGGGTGGTAACCAAGTAACCAACTCATATGCGTTCCCTACGTATTAACAAATGGGTTAGTTTCCCTCCGTGTAAAGCAACTAACTCAAAGACAAACGGCCACCCTTACGGGATTATGGCATCTGGCACTTGATTGATAGAATTTTTAATGGATGGGTGGATGGAGTAGAGAGCTATGAGAGATGGGGGGGGGGGTTGGAGGAAAAGCAGCCAAATGATGAAGACAGAGTGACGTGGAGATTTACTTAGGCCACCCCTTATGGGAATAAGATGTCTGACAATAGATAATAGATACAGTTGACTTACCCATGAAGAGACAAACGTACCTCTTGTTTATCTGTTTTATGCAACCACAAGTTAGTAATTAAGTTGAGACAAAATTCTTCCGGTTTAAACTAATTGTATGACCACTTGGGGGACCGACTTTTGTACTTTCTTCCCGTTACCTTAAGATGATTTTGTTTTTACCTTATCTTTTACCCAGAGTTTCGTCCTTTTATGCCTTATTTCACTTAGCTCAATGGCAGAAAAAGGAAGTGCTATGGCTCAACATCCTTTCCAAAGCACTTCTCTGTG
Organism: Coenobita brevimanus; assembly: GCF_032717465.1. NCBI lineage: Eukaryota > Metazoa > Arthropoda > Malacostraca > Decapoda > Coenobitidae > Coenobita > Coenobita brevimanus. The sequence continues at coordinate 1,755,469 of NC_136972.1, forward strand.
ACAGACATCCTATTCTAATGTTATTCACTTGTTACAACTCTGCACTCAAGATGGAGATGTCAATTTTAGCCCAAAGGTCGAGTGAAAAAGATGTGAATGACTAAATGAAGGCCCTATCTAATTTCTGTGTTGCACCTCAGTTCAAGAAATATAAGTACAAAATATCCATAATACATTTCTTTTTCTAACAAGGTTTAAAACTGCCATATGTCAATCTTGAACAGAGTTGTAGCAAATGATTTTTAACATACTATCATGCTAGTCACAGTGAAGTGGTATGTAAAGGATCTGAACCCATTATTTTTTTCCTGCCAGTGACCTACATGAAATATACTACAAAATGATGAAAACCTTGGCCATGGTAAGGAGAATGAATCAGAGTATATAAAATACTATTATACTCCTCTTATCCCAAATTGGCCTAAAATTGCCATCTTTTTATACTGAATGCAGAGCTGTAACAGAAGATTAACATCAGGAAGTGATGCTAGTCTTCATCATGTCCTCTGAATAACATACAGAGCTGTAGCAATATCTTTTTTCCAGAATAGGTACGCGAAATAAGCAAATAAAAAATGAAATTCTTGGGAAAGTTAATGGACTATGGAATTACTAAAACACTATGTATCTTACAAAACCCCTTTCCATACTCTACAGGATCCAACACCCTAGCAAGAGCATCCAAAACACTTTTCAATGGCAATGGAGAATTTTGAGGATTTCTTACATACCCAGAGTACTACCAATACAAAGTGGTTGCAGCCAGGAGATGGCCCTAAACTCTCTCCCCCCCCCCCGTCCTTTTATAAGGAAAACGTGAATAATAAAGAAGTTATATTGTCTTTAACCTTTCTTGTCTTTTGCCATTATATTCTCAGTAATCTGCTATAGATTATTTCCTGGATTCTTTCCTTTACTATAATAATTGCAATTTTTATTAATCAAGATACCTTTATAATACTCTTCGAGCATCCAGATTTGTGGAAAGACAACCTAAACTCAACCCCTTCCTCCCCTCATATCAAAATCCGTCCCTGACAGATACTTGCATGCCTAGCCTCGGACACCAAGCCACCACCACCACCAGAGATGCGCTGCCTGTGAGACTGCATATGGTGAAGTATTAAGCTCTGATATTTGAATTATATTAATACATCAAGTTCTGTGCTCATTCCACTCTAATTTTGCCTAAAATAGTTGTTGTTTCATGTTTAATACTGATTTCATAACTACTGTAGAGAACTACCAGCACCTGCCAGCCATTGCCACCCCCATCACCACGACCAGAGATGCTGTATTTGTGAAACTCTGTTAACTGACCTTTGGTTCATATTAAAAGAGTAAGGCCTGAAGGAGTCCCCCTTTGACTTTTTCACACACACACACACACACACACACACACACACACACACACATATATATATATTCCACACCATAGTCGTTTTAAACTTAATTTGGCCAAATTTCTTCATTATCCCTTACACCGGGGCATGTTTCCCAATGTTTTGCGTCTCCAGCGGGGTTATTCGGGCTCCGACAGACTCTCAAAAAATATTTGCCAAAAATCAGTTATTAGTCCTAGAATATTAAAATTACATATGCATATGGCACATACCTTCAGCTTTCTCCTGGGATGTTTGTTGAGCCTTCGTCGATTACCGTAGGACTTGTGGAGACCTCTGAAGTTGGGTAACGAAGTCTCCACTTTACACTTCCCGACAACCCGTAATATGATTACCACAGCCAGATATTAACGCTATAAACACTACTCTATGATTATCAAGTAGTTTGGGATCCATATTCCAAATAAAAACCACTGTGAAAGCAATGAAAATTACGAGCGCGTATGACCTTCCCACTTGCGCTAGTTCGCTGTTGGTATTCTGTCATTTATTATTCATAAAACCCCTCACACTTTATATTTCTATTACTATATAACACTTATATATATCTACAGTCTTTATCCATAAGTTTCCTTCAGTAGTATTAGTTTATTGTCACTGTAGGGATTCAATTTCTTTCAGTAAAATACGTAGCATTCACTTTCTCATCCTGTATACTAGCATTGAGAGTGAATGTCACTTTCACCTTCACTCTCATAACTCATAGTATTCAGACATGCTAGAGTGAAACTTTCACTTTCATTACTCCTAGGCTATATAATCGTATTCTTATAATACTACTCATTTACATGTCTATTTACGTTCTCTATTTTATTTATGTTATTTACATTTCTATTTTATTTACAATGTGTTATGCACTGTAACTTGAAGTAACTTATAAAACTATTTTCCATTGTTCACGTATATTTACATTCATTACTTTCACTTGCTGTTTACACATTATTTACAATTCCACTTGCACTGTTTTACTCAATAGAAAGATCGCAGTCTCTCTTTAATCAGTTGTCAGCCCTTTACCTCTTTCCACACGAGGTTTAGTAGGGGGTAAAGGTCACAGGGCCCTTTGCATTGGGGTGAAAAGTCCCCGAAGTCAGCAAGAGCAAACAGACGTACCTCCACATTGGAAGATGAGAGTGAACTGATAAGGGCGGGCCAGGGTGGTGGCCTAACTAGGGAAATGCGTTACTGCCAATGTTAGCCTCTTGACAGAGCTAATATATAGCAGTGAAATGATTGGCAGGAAATCTAGACAATACATTATAAATTAGGTAGTTCCAGGTGAATGTAAATATCACTTAGGCTTCTCCCTTCCCTCCTTATATGTATATTTATTACGATAATAGATTATACGGCATATTGCAATGGGAAATAAACAGCGAAAATTAGCGAACGAGTGCACGTGAGGTGTTGTCAGGTGATAATTAGCCAGTTCCAGGTGTATGGCACTTTCACTTACCTTATTTCTTTCTTGTATATATTATTTGGTATAAGAATAGGGCATAGGGCTTATTTTAATGGATGAAATCAGTGAAAAATTCCAGGGAAGATTTCCTTAGCGTAGCACGGCCAGGCAGGCGAGAGGATAGGGTAATGGAGGGGGGGTAGGGAGGGGAGTCAAGAACGGGGAGAAATGGCTAAATTGTCAACAATGGATGGGAGTACAGATGAGATCAGGAGTGCTGACTAGTGTTGGACATTGGCAGTACTGATAGATGATACAAGCCACCACTTGGAAGCCCTGGTGAATTCAAAATAACACAGAATCACAAAAGTGACGCCCCGCGGTATGATCCCTTGCTCCCAAGCGTCACGAAAGTGACGCCCTGCGGTTAAGGGGTTATGCAGCTTATACCATATAACTCCATTCCAGAACAAGGTAATACTCTGGCTGTGTACTTGCAACAGCGCATTTGCATCAAATTCTAGCTCAAATTTCTTCATAAATCAGCATGAGAAATGGAGAGATGGTATTTTCAGGCAAAGTTAAAGTGAATATGATTAATATTTTGGGTCTTGCTATTAACTTCACAAAAATTTGCTTTTAGAGGGAATAACTAACATCTGATGGACCTGGACTGTTCCCAAACTCCAGTACCTTTCCATCCGCCTACCTACCTACCTTCCTACCTACGTCTTTGCCTATATCTTTCTACCTACCTACTCACCCACCCATCCATACTCTCCCAACCACCCACCCACTTAACCACGCACTCACTCACTCGACCTCCCATCCACCAACAAAACCACCCACAAACCTACCCACCCATCCACCTACCTACCTACCTACCTACCTTACCATCCACCCACCCTTCTACCTACCTACGTACCTACCTACCTACCTACCTACCTAGCTACTTACCCACCAACCAACCAACCTACCTACCTACCACCTACCTACCTACCTACTCACCCAATGCACCCACCCACCCACCTACTTACCTAACTGCCCACCCACCCACCCATGCACCCACTACCCACCCAACCACCCACCCAAACAACCACCCTCCCATGTACCCATGCACCCACCCACCCACCTTCCCCCCTACCCACCCTATGTCCCACCTAAACTCACTCAGTAGCCTTAGCACCAGCCCTAGCAGTCCCCAGAAGCTCCAGCACCAGCCCCATAACCAGCAGACCCCAGCAGCCTCAGCACCATCACGAGAAGGTCCAAGTGTCATGAATTTCTTAGATCATATTATTTTGGCAACTCGCGACTTTGTATTAGTATTATTATGGGAACTCTTGAACAGTATTGAAACCCACAGAAGTTCACTCAGTCAGCTAACCACTCGCATTTGAACTCATATTTGAAACAGTTTTCATGACATTCGTCACTGCTTCATACGTGACTGTCTTTATGTACAGACATTGCGTTTCACTGAGCGATATTTTTGTGTAATTGTCGTTCCCACGCCTTGCATAACTAGCTGTTAAGTCACGCCCATTTTGCATGCCCTTGTACCTGGCATGGGAAAAGTAGTTTAGTTAGTGTCGGACAGCCACAAGAGTAAGGCCCGATTCACACGACCCGTTTTGGTTCCGACAGGCAGTCCGGCAGCTAGACGCCGTTGAGACTTCTTACATGCATTCTAATGTAACTGTTCACATGACTCATCAAGCTGACGGCGGCAGCCCTCTGTCAGCCGACCAACACGTCACGGATATCTTCTCGAGATATCCTTGCTGGCTAGCTGGCGACCTGACGCCAGCCGGACAGGTTGGTGATGGCTCATGTGAACGAGAATACGTAGCGCACCCGTCCATTCCAGTGGACTCGCTGTTACCGCCTTGTCCATGTAGATAACACACACTGTTCATTGTTTGGCATCATGGATGAAAGGCTGCTCGAACTTGTGCGTTCTTATGAAGAGTGATTTGATATGAATAACAAGAAGTACAATGATTATCCTGCATGAGGATAAGATACTGAAAGCGACTGGCAAGGAAGTAAACAAACCAGGTGAGTGTGTCAATAGTTTATTATACATGGAATTATAACTCATAATCTTTGCAGGTAAAATTCACTATTTTTCTTGCCTTAATACAGGATATGCTATACCACTCCCAAGGTACTGCTCCAGCAGGACTACTGAAAATTTTTACCTCATCACCTACCAGTTCTTTATACAGGGTCCAGAATTCTCCCTCGAACCTTCTCTTTTTCAATGACTGGTGTACCCATAACCTTTTCCTCTTTCCACGAACTTTTTTTTTCCTCCTCTTCTTCTAATATTAGAGCAATTGCCGTCAAATTCCTTAGAGACCGACCGGCCATGATCCTCACACAACAATGAGCACACACTGAATGACGATGCTGGACGGACTGGGAACGTGTCATGTGAATATACATTCTGATGGCATCAAGCCGGCAGACTGCCTGTTGGAACCAAAACGGGTCATGTGAATCAGGCCTATCTTCTCGAGAAATCCTGGCTGGCTAGCTGGTGACTTGACGTCGGCCTGACAGGTTGGTGATGGCTCATGTGAACGAGGATATGTAGCGTACCCGTCTATTCCATGAGTCGCTGTTACCGCCTTGTCCATGTAGATAACACATACAATTCATTATTTGGCATCAAAGACGAAAGGCTGATCGAAATTGTGCGTTCTTATGAAGAATTATTTGATATGACTAACAAGAAGTACAGTGATAATCTGCATAAAGATAAGATATGGAAAGTGACTGGTGAGGAAGTAAACAAACCAGGTGAGTGTCATTAGTTTAAAATACAAAAAATTAAAACTCATAATCTCTGCAGGTAAATTTCACTGTTTTTTTCTAGCCTTAATACAGGATATGCTATTTCTTTCCCAAGGTAGTGCTCCAGCGGGACTACTGAAAAATTTTACCTCATCATCTGCAAGTTCTTTTAACCGGGTCCAGAATTCTCCTTCAAACTTCCTCATTTTCAGTGACTGGTGTACCCATAACCTTTTCCTCTTTCCACGAACTTTTTCTTCCTCCGCTTCTTCTAATAGTTGAGCAACTGCCGCCAAATTCCTTAGAGACTGACCGGCCATGATCCTCATGCAACAATGAGCACACACACGATGCTGGACGGACTGGGAACGAGTCATGTGAATATACAACATTCTGATGGCGTCAAGCCGGCGGACTGCCTGTTGGAACCAAAACGAGTCGTGTGAATTGGGCCTAAGGCGTTGTCGTGGCCAGTGCTGAGAGCAAGATCCTCATTGTAGCGGCTAGTCTCCAGCAGTTCAACAATTCCCCGCATCTCCCCTATGAGTTGGTGATCGGCAGTAGTGGACGTTAGCAGTGAACTGCAGCGCTTTAAGCAGTCAGAGATGCCTAGCCTCTTCGCAGCCACAGCTCCATTTTCCTCCACTGACCAGTATTTCTATTCGTTTTCCTAGGCTTAACTAATGCATAGCATTACTGTGAAAAACATTATTAAAAATACTTTTCAACCAATTATCTAAATTTACAAAACTGTAAAGCTTACATTAGTCAGGTCACACAACATCTATCACCATAGGCATTTTTATTACATGTCCCTAGCCCGGAGGGGCTAGGCGACGGGTTTTGTTTGAGCTCAGTTTGTATGTTTGTCTCTCTGTCTGTCTGTTAACAGTTTTAAGTAAAAACTACTGGTGCAATTCTGGCTAAAATTACAGGGATGATGGGATATGACCTTCTCATCACCTGATTAAATTCTGGGCCATATTGGGCCAAGGCCAAGGCTATAGGTCCAAAAAATGTAAAAAAAAAAAAGTAAAAAAAAAAGTAAAAAAAAAAAAAAAAGTTTGTTCGCCATAACTCATTCCAGATTCGTCATATCGACATGAAACCAAAACCTAAAGGTGCATCTTTCAAATCTACATCATACAACATGCCTCATTACATCAGGAGAGTCACCCCCGGCAGGGGCATTAATTTCAGGTGGGTCGGGCCTAAAATTTCAGATGGGCATAAAATCGTCAATTTTCATCCATTTTACTCTAAATCTGAAATGTGGCATCTTTGACTAAATATCCTGTTTGGTTTATACGTCAGCACTATAATTACTGCCGGGGAAGAGTTTGCTGTGTCTTGACACCACATCTTGTTTGTGCTGTTACCTTTCGTGAAGAAACGTAATTATTACCCAATTTAGTATCGCATTAAGAAATTCATTGGTCATAATCCTACACCTTCATGTATAAATATTGTCTGGATATGTACCACCTGTTCTGTTCATTTATCTTCATAGGGATACTATAATGCATTTTAATTATCAGTTGAACAAATAATTCGTCTTTTTTCTTAGCATCAAATATGGAAGATGTCAAAATATTGCTAAATATCTCTCAGGTCCATAAACATTTCAGTGTACCACAGTATATCAGGACATGCATCGTTTTCTCTAACATAACCTAGAGCTTCTGAAAGAAAACAGGTATATTGGTTGTAGTCCAGGGGTGACATCCGCACATTCATACTGTATAGTACATGACTGCTCTCTGTCTGTCTGTGTCTGTCTGTCTGTCTGTCCATAACTTTCGTCGGAATTGACCAAACGGCGCAATACTTTTCCTCCTTGCACTTTGTCAGTGATGTCTTTGCAGAAATACCGATTAATATTTACCGGCAATATAGCCGTATTATATTGCTGAATAAATGTGTACAGACATTATCAAAACAAATACTTATGAACAGAGGAAATATTCAGCTGAGATACAATGGATAGGGAAATAAGAACACAGGTGAACTGAAAGGGTACATTTTTGGAGTAGGTCTATGATGTAGAAGGCTGAATGACGTGAACTTAAAGACTACAATTAAGAAAAATTTGAGTGGAAGCTTTTACATTATGCTGAGTCGCCCTGGATGATATTTATGGATGTGATGTCAGAATTCTCTTGAAAAGGTTATGATGGGCATTATTTCAGCGTGTATAAGTAACAATAAAATTATGACAATAAAAAATTAGCTAAGCACTTTTGAACTTCAGTATGCCAGTGTTCATCATGACACAATGCTCTGTCGGAATCAATGAGTTAGTGTCAAACTAAGTATAATAATGTTGGCCGTAGTGTACGCTCGACACTGGAAATCCATCAATACATAGACAGATTATTATTATTATTATTATTATTATTGTTAGGTGGGGGCGATCACCATCCACTCACTCGATGTAGTGCAGCTCTCGGGTGTCTGCCCTTTCCTCTCCATCCTTCTTTCATTCCATTATCTTGTCTTTCCTTCATTTTTTCCTTGTCCTTCTGCCTACGGGTGACTGTACACTCCCTCTTCTGTCTTTCTTTCCTTCATTCTTTCCACTTCCTTCAGTCTGTGGGTGACTCTACACTGAGTGACAAGTCAAATAGTTTCCTGTGCACCAGGAAACCATTTACTACCCTGGGTGGTAACCATATAACCAAATTTTGGCGCCTGATGGTTTAGTGGGTAATTATTGCGCTCCAATCGGATTGAGCCGGTGAAGGTTTATATCCAAGGGATGGTTGGGGTTGATTGCTCACGTAATGCCACTCAGGGATGAGTGAGGCTGGTGACTCTCATCTTAAATATCGGGACCAACTGTCTGGCCCCGGGCTCCTGCGCTCCTCATGGGGCAATGTAGGATTGGATGATGGATGGATTATTATTATTATTTGGCACCCATTGTTAACGTGGCAGCGTCTGGATTGACTCTATCGGATACATGTGAAGCTATAGAACGTGGTGAATGTTTTTGGCGTATCCGATAGAGCCACATGATGAGTGAATGGAAGCGAGGCCCATTGGAGGAAGTCTTCGGAAGAAAATTTACTGATACAAGCACACTGAAAAAAATTAATTTAATCATTATGTAATATTGATACTGACTGCAGACCAAGTGCATTCATTATGCGTCATTCCTTCTCCTATCACCGTCATCATCATCATCACCTTCCACACCGTCCTCTTCCTCATCATAAGCATCATCATCATCATTACCCTCCTCCTTCTCCTCTCCCTCCTCCTCCTCCTCCTCCTCATCATCATCATCATCATCATCATCATCATCACCACCACCACCATCATCATCATCATCCTTATCATCAGCATCAACATAAACCTTCTTATCATCATCATCTTCATCATTGTCATCATCACCCTCCCTCTCTTTATCATCATCTTTATCATCATCATCATATCATCACTACCACCCTCTTCACCCTCCTCTTGCTCCTTCTCCTCATCACCAACATTATCATCATCACCCTCCACCTCTTCCTCCTCCTCCTCCTCATCATCATCATCATCATCATTATCATCATCATCATCACCATCATTATCATCATCATCATCATCATCATCATTATCATCATCATCATCACTCTCCTCCTCCTCCTTATCATCATCATCATCATCCATTAAACACTTCCAGCTGGTAATTCAGGCGTATAGGATCCAAAGGCAAGAAGAGAAAAGCACAGTGAAAGAATTAATGTGCAGGATGGACTCCACACAGCTACAACTGACATACTTCTCTGTTAATTGCCGTGATTATTACTGAACCTACTAAAACATAGGCTCCCCAGATTTGTCGCAAAGAGAGTGGATGTATGCTCGTGTGCTTTCTTCTCTAGCTTTATAGGGTTGCCTCACCGGCATTAGTACTTTTTATTCACCCTTCTGGTGGTTGTTAGGATAGCTAGTTTCTCATATTCCTCCCCTTCCTGTAGCTAGGTACAGTAGGTGTCTGTGCCATTACACTGAGTTTACCTTTGCTTATCGCCCACGGAGGGTCCCCCCCACTGATCGCTCTGGGGCGTGAATAAACACGGTCGGGCCTCCCTGGAGTGGTTTGAGAGGGCAACCTCAGACTTAGGTGTTTGGACCCCGGTCATTCGTCCCTTGTTTGTTTTTCTCCCTCTTCCCTTGTTTGTTTTCTATGGTGGACGCCCCTACTGCCTCCCCCCCCCCTGAAGGGGGGGGGGAGGTAGTCCTGACCGACCCCCGACTGCTGCACGGACAGACTGCCCCGAGACTGAACGGCCCCAGACACGTAAACCGCTAGACATAAATGTAAATAATGCATCGTTCGTCATGATCCATGTGGTTGGTTCCACTCCTCTGTCCAGCCTCAATCCCTTCATCATCAAGAAGGTGATTGATGGGTGTGCAGGTGAGGTGGAACAAGTTAAAAAAAGATCTCTTGGTAAAGACTATCAATTCTGCCCAGGTCAAGGATTTGCCGAAACTGAGGAAGTTCCACAGTTACGATGTCCAGACGACGATCCCCCACTCCATGAATTTCTGCAAGGGTGCTATCACCTGCAGGGATCTGGTGCTTACGGAAGAGGAAGAAATCGTACAGGAACTTGCTCAGCAAGATGTAATAGAGGCCAGATTTATTACAAGATATTCGGAAGGTATAAGGACGAAGACCGCAACAGTTGTTTTGACTTTTGGAAAAGTATCTCTTCCAGCCAATGTGAAAGTTGGATACGAAATTTTCAATGTTAGACCATACATCCCGAACCCCCTTTGTTGTGCAAAATGTCAGATCAATGGACACCATGAAAAGGCTTGTCGATCTTCTAACCTAGTATGTGGCAAGTGCGCGGCTGTAGGCCATTCTGCTGACCAGTGTACATCAGGGAATGAATGTTGCTTTGACTGCCAGGGTGCTCACCCCACTTCCTCTTGGGTTTGTCCCAAGTGGAAGGAGGAGAAAGAGGTCTGCACAGTGAAAGCGACGGAGAGCATATCCTTTTACAATGCTAGGAAGAAGGTGAAGGAGTTGCATGCAAATCCCAAACCTAATATCTCCTATGCATAGGCGGTTGTGTCCCGTCCTGTGATGTGCACCGTGGAGACACAGACTGACCTTACATTCGCTCCTCATGCCCCACGCCCTACCTCTCAGTCTAAGCCTCCTGTACGTTCCAACTCTCTGACAGACATCCCTGTTGCCACTTCATACTCTCAGGCTGCCGCTAATCCTTCGCAGTCAGTGCGGCCAAAACAGAAGCCTGACAAGTCTGACAAAATTAACTTGACCACCCTCACCGAACAGTCACGTCCTCATGTCCTTCCCACTCCTGGTCCAGCGAGGGAGAGAAAGAATAGCTCTTCCTTGGTGTCCCCTATATTAGGTTGTGCCTCGACTGACAGTCACCAGGTGATGAGTGCAGGTGTGTCATGTAGAGAGGCATTACATATCTGCAGTCGATGGTCTTCTGTTAGTCGAGGTATTTTTACCATTAGTGTAAGTCTAGTTATTTGTCTCTGTAGGAGTTAGTATAGGTTAGCGATTTGTCTGTTGGGTGATTAGTTTTAGGGTCTTTAGATTAGTTTTTCTTTATTAATATAAGGTATAAAAAATATAAAACCGAGAAAAAATTATAAAAAAAATACAAGCAAACAAAATAAAAATTATATACATACATATATATATATATATATATATATATATATATATATATATATATATATATATATATATATATATATATTGTTACGGTAGCGCCAGCCCGGGGCTATTACAAAAAGACAAGTCAGCCTTAGGTGATCGGCCTCCACTGCGTTGCAAAAATAACGCAGACCCCGGCACTCACACTCCGCAAACTAGAGAAAACTGCGCAACGGAAAAGTACTTACTTAAGAACGCAACACTCTGTACTTTGATAGCAAAACGGAACAGCCTACCTATAGATCTAGCCTACTATCGTCACTACCGGAAATAATACCGCCCGAAACAGTTTACAGGAACACCTCCCACTTATTTCCAGTGGTGACGACTTTCTACTTAACCCGTGTCCAAGGGGGAACGCAGTTGACGGCTCACGATAGTTCTCACTAGCCTTGTGCAAGTAGATGGGATTGAACTGTGTAGGGGTTAGGGGTGTGTGTGTATGTACGTGTGTTCGGGAACGTTAATTAAGGCAGTGAGAGGACTACGGTGAGCCAGACTGGCCCTCCAAAGACAACAAGGTCACAAAAACAAATAAAATAACTACTTCCCTCAGTCAGCAACAAAAGAATAAAAAAAACTTAAATGAAAACGCCAGCTCGGCATAAAAATGACTGGGGAGAGAGAGAGAGTGTACAAACACCCAATACTGAAGCTGGTTGGGAAGACACTGCACTGCTGCTAGGCTCGTGTGCAGCCAAGCGCGAACGCATGAATCAGATTAATTAACAAGGAACTTAAATTCGTGCCCCTCTCTCTCTCTCTCTCTCAATAAATTGGTACTTCTAATGCAAGCAAAACATTATTAAATATACTGGTAGCTCACACAAGACAATCAAAATAATCAAATGCATACTCAGCATGGTATGAAATAAAATTGCCCTCAGTGGCAGGAACGAAAGAAACAAAAGAACTTGTAACACTCGCTAATTTAAACTCCGCGAATGACACGGATACATACTGCATAATCCCCTAGCCCAGCTGTAACGGCTGCACCCGTGGGAACGGAAAGGCGGACAGCGTAACACGCCCTTCCCCAAGGGAAAATTTTGAGCCCTGGATCAAAATTTTCGAATCAAGACCCTGACCCCTCCCTGGATAAACAATCAGCAATTACGTTATCAATCCCTTTAATATGCCTAACTTCTAAATTGTACTCTTGCAAAAGCAAACTCCAGCGGGTCAAACGCTGGTTCTTAAATTTAAACTTGTTCAAAAACTGCAGGGGATGATGGTCTGAATAAATCTTGATCACAGGGCCAAAAGGGGGCAGGTAGACAGCAAAGTGTTGCAGGGCCAGGATAATCGCTAATAACTCCTGCTCTATGACGGAATAGTTCTTCTGGGCTCTATTAAACTTCTTTGAGAAGTATGATATGGGATGTTCAACCTGGCCCTCATCCGGCTGCATCAACACTGCTCCTACCCCTACTCGGCTAGCATCAACTGCCAGCACAAAAGATTTGTCAAAATCTGGTGCACGCAATATAGGGTGGTGGCACAGCAGAGACTTAACAGTAGTAAAAGCTTGCTCACACTCGGCTGTCCACTGCCACTTCTTATCCTTGCGCAATAAGTCAGTAAGAGGGGCAAGCACTGTGGAGTAATTCCCAATAAATCTTCTGTAATAGCCGATCATGCCCAAAAATCGCTGGAGGGCGCGGCGACACTGGGGTGCTGCAAAGTTGGAAATGGCATCCACCTTAGCCCGAGGTGGAGCCACTTGCCCATGTCCTACAACAAATCCAAGGTACTGGACCTTAGCACGTACGAACTCGCACTTGTCCAAGTTGACTACTAAGCCAGCTTCCTCCAACCGCTTAATGAGCATTTCCACATGATCAAGGTGCTCCTCCCACTTGGTGTCATACACAATGACATCATCGATGTAAACGACACAATTAGGTATGCCATCCACCACTTTATCCATAAGCCTCTGGAAAGTGGCTGGAGCATTCTTCAATCCATAAGGCATCACCTGGCACTGATATACTGCACCACTGACAACAAAGCTAGCCACTTGTTTAGCCCGTTCCGTCAGCGGGACCTGCCAGTATCCTTTTACTAAGTCAAGCTTGGTGATATAAGTGGCATTTCCCACCTTGTCCACGGAGTCATCGACCCGAGTTAAGGGATAAGCATCGGTCTTAGACAGTGAGTTAACTTTCCGAAAGTCCACACACAACCTAACCTTCCCATCTGGCTTCGGCTGCAAGGTAACTGGTGAACTCCACTCACTGAAACTCCTCCTGATCAATCCATGGTCCAACATATACTTGATCTCATTATCGAGAGCTTTCTGTCTGATAGGGTTGATGCGGTGGGGAGCTAATTTTACAGGCTTACTATCCCCAACGTCAATGTCATGAGTAGCCCAAGTTGTCAATCCCGGTGAATCTCCAAAAACTTTCGGATGTTTCCATAATCTGTTGCACAGCTCTTCTCGCTTTACTGGATCAAGGTGTCGCAATTTCTCCACCAGAGCTGCATAACCATTGCCCTCCCATAGGTCAGCTGGTAACATCTCACCACGACTAAGCACTTCCTCCTGCTCCTCCAACTCACTACCAACCGCCAAAACTACAGGATCGCTCTTATCCCTGGTTCCCTCGACGTCCGCTCCAAAGTCACCTTCCAGGGACTGTGGCTGTAACCCTGGTCCACTACTCACATCACCGGCACCAACAGCTCCCTCCACAGCACGTTCCTTTGATGCCACGTCCTCCCTTCTCCGTCCTTCACATCCCAGGTGAGAGACATCAGCAGTCATCCCACAATGAGAATCAACTGGGCGGTAGTATGGCTTCAACATATTAATGTGGTACAACTGAGTACTCTTCCGCCTATCTGGGGTAACAATTAGATAGTCTAGTTCCCCAACTCTCTTCTTCACAATATAAGGACCACTGAATCTAGCCACCAGAGGTTTTCCTTGCATGGGCAGCAATGCCAAAACTTCATCTCCTTGCTTAAACTCACGACTTCTGACCTTCTTATCGTAATGAGCCTTCATTTTCGCTTGAGCCCCAATTAGATGGTCACGGGCAAGCTCTAAAGCACAATGCAGTCTCTCCCGAGTGCGGCAGACATAGTCAAGCATGGATTCCTGGTTGCCAGATTTGTTGTTACTCCAGGCCTCTCGCACCACATCCAAGGGACCACGAACTCTGTGCCCAAACACTAACTCATTGGGTGAAAACCCTAATGACTCAGTTGGTACCTCTCTCACTGCAAACATAACAAAGGGTACCGCTAGGTCCCAATCCTTTCCACTATCATAGCAGAAGGTGCGCAGCATTGTCTTTAAGGTCTGATGATGCCTCTCCAGGGCACCTTGTGACTGCAGATGGTAGGCACTGGACAAAATGTGTTTGATGCCCAACTCTGTCATTGTCTGCTTAAACAAATTAGATGTAAAATTCACTCCACGGTCTGACTGCAACTCCTTGGGCAGGCCAAAATGAGTAAAGAACAGGATAAGTTGCTTGACTACTGACTTCGCCTGCATGCTTCTGATTGGTATAACCTCTGGGTATCGCGTTGTAGCATCCATTATGGTTAACAAATACTTGTTTCCAGCAGAAGTAGGAGGTAAAGGGCCCACGATATCAATGATTACCCGGGTAAACGGGGGTTCAACTGCAGGAATGGGAGTCAAAGGGGCCACAGGAAGAACTTGATTAGGCTTGCCCACTATCTGACACGTGTGACAGCTCTTGATGTACGCAGCAACTTGTCCCGGCATACTTGGCCACCAAAAGTTATATCTTAAGCGCTGCACTGTCTTCCTGTTTCCCAAGTGACCTGCTAAAGGTCCCTCATGTGCTAACTGTATTAACGGCACCCTAAACTGCACAGGCACCACCACCTGCACTAACTCACCCACTCCTCCATCCACCGTGGCGCCAGTGGGCGTCCATCGGCGATGTAAAACATTGTCTTTAATCAGGAACTCCTCCTTACCACACTCCATACTTCTTTCTTCCCCTACTCGAGCAAACAAGGGCTTTAATGTTACATCCTCCTGTTGCTTCACCCTCAATTCTGCTGGCCCAACACCCGCCAGCCCTACTGAGGACTGAGATAAGGGACTGGTCGGGACACTGGATTGCGAAGGGCGATCAATCTCAGCGTCACCTCTAGTACACTCGACAGGGGGAGGAATGTCAGACTCCACACTGACATCATCACCTCTACCCTCAACAGTGACACTCTGTTCCTCAGGCGCGTTTGACGGAGGTCCTGCATCCTCGCAGTCGACCCCAGTGTCCTGAAATTCTCCTAATTCAGTCGATGGGCTGGGTTCAGTCTCCACACAGACACACTCAACACCACCTCTAGTGTCCTGAGTGGAAAGTGGGGCAGCGCCCATGCACACATTCCCACTCTCCTCACCCACCACAGCAACACTCTGCTCACTAGGTTCCTCCATTGGTGGCCCTGCCTCATCACAGTCGACCCCAAGAACCTGTGACTTCACCAGTTCTTCCTCCCGGGCTGCAACCTGTGCCATAGATCTTGTAATTGCACAGACCGGGAACATGGCTTCCACTTCTGCATCAACTTCAATACCAATTTCTGGGGTGTCAAAACACTTCTCTGCCACAACAACTGGTGGGGGAAGAGATGGAAATACTTTCTCTCCAGCCAGGTCGTTCCCCAGCAGAAAATCAACCCCCTCTACTGGCATTACATCAGCAACAGCTACTTGACCTGCAGCCTGAACAATGGGGCAATCGAGTTCCACATGAACATAATTATAGTATTCATCTGCGTTCATGCCTCTACACAGCACATACTTTCCTGAGTTTACAGGCCCTCCAGTCACGTTTCTGCACACAGACTGTTGTGCACAGGTATCACGAACCACAGTAACTGGATAACTGATCCCATGAATTTTCACTGTGCCGTGACACATAAAAGGTTTACACCAGTCTAGGGACGATTTCTGAGGCAGTTCATCCGGAGGTGGCGTAGCATGTTGGGTAACTTTTTCAGCCTGAGCTGGCAGCGAGCACAGCCGGCTGCACTCCAGCTTTCCACAGACTTCTCCCTCACCGTTACCACTCTCCCAACTCCTCTCGTTCACCTGACTCGAACCTACAACTAGTGCCACTGGTTTGGCATTTTGGGAGGCCTTCCACTTAGGGCAGTTAGGCTTGATGTGCCCACTCTGTTTGCAAAAGTAACAAAGTAGCTTCGAACTGGATACGGGGCTCTTTCTCCCAGAATTCTTTTTCTTCTCTGTACTTCCCTTGGACTGATTCACGGGAGATTTATCCCAGGCAGGGCCACTCACAGTCCTCTCCCTGGAATACTGAAAATTAGCATACTTGACCCCCATACTCCGCAAGGCAAACACCCGGTCGTCAGCCCACGTCGCTGCTTCCTTCACGGTCTTAAATCTCTTCTCCCTAATTTTAACACCAATTTCTTTGTCAGCCATGTTGGTAAAATGTTCCATCAAAAGCAGTTCACGCACATCGTTATACGAAGTGGCGCTCTCACTCAGCAACCACTCGTCTAACCTCTCCTCCAGATACCTGGCGTAGGCCATATAGGTGTCAGCAGGTCTTTTCCGAGCACCACGGAACAACAACCGATAAACCTCTGGTCTAAGTTCATATGCCTTCAGGATGGCTGCTTTAAATTCATCATAATCATCTACATCCTCAGGGCACAACCTATTATACACTTCCAAAGCTTTTCCCTTCAGCACATTAGATACCAAGCCCCCCCAGCGCTGCCTGGGCCACTCAAACTCCCTAGCCTTCTTTTCAAACCTGACAAACCATTCTGTCACCTTCAACTCATCAAATGCTGGCACTAATTTTAGACTCCTTGAGAGCCAACTCTCCCTATCTTCTGCACGGCCTGAGGTTTGGGTATCTGAAGTAGATCTATTAGCAGTCACCTCCAAGTGAGTCTTCTCCAGCTCAAATCGCATTTTTTCACGCTGCAACTCCATCTCCCTCTTTTTCAACTCCAACTGCAACTGGGCCTCCGGTGACAAGACTCCAGGGTAAATGGGAGTGGAATGAACAGCTCCAGGGAAAGCACTAGACATACCTGGGGGAACTGCTCTAAACTGGCTCGGCGGCATCATAGATGGTAATAGTGGGGTAGCGAAACGAGGCAGCTCAGCACCATAGTCAAACTCAGGGCTCACACGGGGAGTACCTTTGCTATGTGCCTCTCGTTGTTCCCTATTTTCCATATCCACAGGTGACTCAGCACGTACGCGATCTGGTGTAGACATGCGTGACTCCATGGCGACAAATCAATGGCAGTACTGAATAATGAAATACTAATGCTGACTGAGAAACTACACACACATCAACTTCACCTCAAAGCACAGAGAACGCCAAGGCACTGTTACGATATCCTGATGCGAGGTTGCCACTGTTACGGTAGCGCCAGCCCGGGGCTATTACAAAAAGACAAGTCAGCCTTAGGTGATCGGCCTCCACTGCGTTGCAAAAATAACGCAGACCCCGGCACTCACACTCCGCAAACTAGAGAAAACTGCGCAACGGAAAAGTACTTACTTAAGAAGGCAACACTCTGTACTTTGATAGCAAAACGGAACAGCCTACCTATAGATCTAGCCTACTATCGTCACTACCGGAAATAATACCGCCCGAGACAGTTTACAGGAACACCTCCCACTTATTTCCGGTGGTGACGACTTTCTACTTAACCCGTGTCCAAGGGGGAACGCAGTTGACGGCTCACGATAGTTCTCACTAGCCTTGTGCAAGTAGATGGGATTGAACTGTGTAGGGGTTAAGGGTGTGTGTGTGTATGTACGTGTGTTGAGGAACGTTAATTAAGGCAGCGAGAGGACTACGGTGAGCCAGACTGGCCCTCCAAAGACAACAAGGTCACAAAAACAAATAAAATAACTACTTCCCTCAGTCAGCAACAAAAGAATAAAAATAAACTTAAATGAAAACGCCAGCTCGGCATAAAAATGACTGGGGAGAGAGAGAGAGTGTACAAACACCCAATACTGAAGCTGGTTGGGAAGACACTGCACTGCTGCTAGGCTCGTGTGCAGCCAAGCGCGAACGCATGAATCAGATTAATTAACAAGGAACTTAAATTCGTGCCCCTCTCTCTCTCTCTCTCTCTCTCTCAATAAATTGGTACTTCTAATGCAAGCAAAACATTATTAAATATACTGGTAGCTCACACAAGACAATCAAAATAATCAAATGCATACTCAGCATGGTATGAAATAAAATTGCCCTCAGTGGCAGGAACGAAAGAAACAAAAGAACTTGTAACACTCGCTAATTTAAACTCCGCGAATGACACGGATACATACTGCATAATCCCCTAGCCCAGCTGTAACGGCTGCACCCGTGGGAACGGAAAGGCGGACAGAGTAACAATATATATATATATATATATATATATATATATATATATATATGTGTGTGTGTGTGCATGAAAGTGTGTCTGTATGTATGCATGGAAGTACGTGTGTGTGTGTATATATATATATATATATATATATATATATATATATATATATATATATATATATATATATATATATATATATATTTATTTATGGAAGCAATGAAGAAAGTTAAATCGGGGAAAGCCCCAGGAATTGATGGAGTGTGTGGTGAAATGCTGAAGCATGGGGGAGAGATAGTAGTAGAATGGATGTGGAAGATGTGCAGATTGGCCTGGGAGGAAGGTAGAGTCCCGGAGGATTGGAAGTCAGGTATAATTATTCCCTTGTACAGAGGAAAAGGGGAAAAAGAAGTGTGTGGTAATCATAGGGGCATTTGTCTTCTTAGTACCGTATAATAGGAAAAGTGTATGACAGGATACTTATTGACAGAGTTAGAGAAAGAACAGAGAAATTAGTTGGAGAAGAACAGGGAGGCTTTAGGAAGGGAAGAGGTTGTGTAGATCAGATATTCATTCTTAGATCTTTAGTGGAAAAGTTTCTAGAGAAGGGAAAGAAGTTGTATGCGGCTTTCATGGATTTGGAGAAAGCATATGACAGGGTGGATAGACAAGGATTGTGGAAAGTGTTAAGAATATATGGAGTAGATGGGAAGTTGTTGAATGCTGTGAAGAGTATGTACGATGGTGCGAAGGCTGCAGTGCGTGTGGATGGTGAACTAAGTGAATTTTTCTCTTTGAAAGTTGGGTTGAAACAGGGATGTGTCATGTCTCCATGGTTGTTCAATCTGTACATGGATGGGGTAATAAAAGAGGTACAAGGTAGGGTAGTGGATGTTGGAGTGGCCCTGGTGAGAGAGGATAGTGTTTGGAAACTCCCTGTACTGTTGTTTGCAGATGATACTGTGTTGTTGAGTGAAGACGAAGGAGAGCTGCAAGGCTTGGTGGATGACTTTGGGAGAGTGTGTAAGAAACAGAACCTAAAGGTGAATGTAGGGAAGAGTAAAGTGATGGTCTTTGAGAGAGGTGAAGTCAGTGAATGTACAGCGAGGTTGGATGGTGAGGAATTGGAAAATGTGAGTACGTTTAAGTACTTGGGTAGTGTGACGAGTAAGGATGGAGGTTTGGAGGGTGACGTACTTGAAAGGGTACAGCAGGGAAGAAAGGTTGCTGGTTCTTTGAAAGCAGTGATAAGAAACAGGGTAGTGAGCATGGAAGTGAAAAAGTTACTATGACAGTATTGTGATACCAACTCTAAAGTATGGAAGTGAAGCTTGGACGTTGTTGGAAGGACACAAGTCAAGAGTGACAGCAGTGGAAATGAGTTATTTAAGAGGAGCCTGTGGAGTCATATGGAGAGACAGGCTGACGAATGAGGATATAAAGGAGCGTTGTGGTGTGGAAGTGGATGTGATAGGAAGCGTTATGAGGAACACACTGAGGTGGTTTGGCCATGTGGAGAGGATGGAGGGTGAAAGACTGACGAAGAGAGTGTATGTGAGTGAGGTGGAGGGGGGAAGAGGGAGCTGGAGGCCGAGGATGAGATGGAGGGATGGGGTGGAGAGGTATATGAGAGAGGGGTGTGTGAGTTGGGAGCAGGGCAGTGAAATGGCGGGGGACAGGGCGACTTGGAGGCGATTTGTTTGTGGCCACCCCAAACGGGATTGAGGCGTCTGGCAATATATATATATATATATATATATATATATATATATATATATATATATATATATATATATATATATTTTTATATATATCTATATATTTTTATATTTATATATATATATATATATATATATATATATATATATATATACGGCCTTAATGACCAGGGGCTTCGGCCCCAATGGTTGATAGGCCAGAAAAAAGCAAAAAAAAAAAAAATACTATTAATTAGGGTTGACAGTTGACGTATTTGAAATAGTTCCTCCTTCCATTAATCTATTTCTAATATGTCCCCTACGTTAAACCCTGTTCCTCGCCTGACAGTCACCAGCTTATGAGTGCAAGTGTGCAATAGAAAAAGGTATTGGGCAATTGCAGTCGATGGTGGTCTGTTGGGCGAGGTCCATCACTTTTTGCACATATTATATAAAAACATTATACCATCTTGCTTAAGTTACTCTAATTAGGGCCGACACCTGACGTATGTGGAAATGTTCCTGACTTGTCTGGTTCGCTTTCATATATTGATGTCTCCTAAGGTTTTGCCTCGACTGACAGTCACCAGGTGATGACTGCATGTATGTAATGTAGAAAGGCATTCCATATCTGCAGTCGATGGTGTTCTCTTGGTCGAGATATCTTTCTTTTTATCATTACTGTAGGTTTAGCGATTTGTCTTTTTAGGATTTAGTGTAGGTTAGCGATTTGTCTGTTAGGTTATTAGTTTTAGGGACTTTAAGTTAATTAGGCTTTTTTTCAGTTACGTAACGTAAGGTTTTTAAAAAACATAAACTAAATACAGTACAAAAATTATATATATTTACGTGTGTATGTGTGTATGAAAGTGTGTGTGTATATGCATGGATGTGTGTATGAACGTATGTATGTACAGTATATATATATATATATATATATATATATATATATATATATATATATATATATATATATATATATATATATATATTGCCTTAATGACCAGGGGCTTCGGCCCCAATGGTCGATAGGCAAAAGAAAAAAAAAAAAAAAAAAAAGAACCGCCAGACCGCCACTTCGACATTGCAGGAACTCTCATTCCCCCCCCCCCCCGTTCTCCATCGTGTAATGAGTCCTCATAAATGTGAGTTAATTGGTGATATTTCCTCTCATCTCACCTCTACTGAATAATCAGACCGCCACTTCTCTTCGACATTGCAGATGATCGTGTGTTCAAGCCACTGCCTAGCCGGCGTCTCACACACTAAATCACCCCCCTCCCTCTTAGTTCATGTAGCCTAATTAAGAATCTATCGGCTGGTCCATTTGATTACTGATCCATCCATCCATCCATCATCCAATACTACATTGCCCCATGAGGAGCGTAGGAGTCTGGGGCTTGGCAGTTGGTCCCGACATTTAAGATGAGAGTGAACATCAGTTTGAAAATTATATTCAGTTGTACATGATTCTTGTGTTATCGTGCTAAATCGTGGGAATATCTTGGTGGCAATCTTTACTTCTTCCCAGTGAGTCCAACTGTGACCAAGGGATCAATATATCCAGGTGTATCAGTATTCTGCGAATACTAATTTAGGTTTGTAAAAATTCATAACTCTGGAGTTACAGACTGTCATTATATTTTATCTCCTTTGATCGTTCCCAGTTTGTAATCTGTCTCAGTTCTTAATGCTTAGTAAATCTTAGGTTAAGTCATTTTGAAAATCGAGTTTTGTTATCCTCCAGGGTATAGTGCAGACAAGATTGAGTGGCCCGCAAAGTGTGCGTAATATCTAAAGGCTCATGCACTCTCTTCAAAAGTGCACGCTACCACATTTCCCATAAACCCTCTAATAAGATCACGCTACCACATTCCCATAAACTCGAATAAGATCACGCTACCTCATTTCCCATAAATTCTCTAATAAGATTACGCTACCCATTTTCCATAATCTCTAAATTCTGACTATTACACTGGTGGCATTAGTGGTGGTATCAAAAGTTCCTTGCGTTACACTGGTGACTAACTCTCAGCATCATATTAACGGTGGCACTAAAATTCACGCATTACACAATACCCAGATGTAATTTTCCTATTTCATGAATATTATGATGTAACTCGTCACCTCGGTCAGTTCCAGGTTCCTATGCCACAAATCTAATATTCTTACTACAAACAATGCATTAAGGGCTGGAATAAATAACCATTTATACAGATATTCATTCACTAAGAGATTTTTGAAACACGACAACGTTTTATATTGTTTGATTAATTTAATCTGAAACTAGGCATTATTTACAAAGGCCTCGAAGTGAGACCGTGAAAAATTAAACGATGTAATTATTGTTTAGCCCCAACAGTTATAAATATGATGCTGCATTGTTAATGATAAACCTGTTTTATTATCTTGGAAGTAGAGATTAACATAACAACGAAAAATCAGATACGTACCACATTTAATGTATTTATTCTCCTTTCGATAAAGATTCAGTTATTATGAACGTCCACCTACCTAACCTTGATCTTGACGTAACTCACGTATACCGATATAAAACATATATATTAAACGAAGCCAAACTACTCTGCATAAGTAAATGCTCAATCAAAGTATCTTAATATCAGCAACCAGTTTACAGTCCCACTATACACACAGGTACTGACCAGGAAGAATAAAATATTCAGTTCATGAATGAGGCGGTGGCTGAATCGGTAGAGAGGTGGCTTGCAGTCCTGATGGACCCAGGTTCGAATCCTGGCTGGGGCAGGGGACAGTTTAAGGATTTGAATTTCATTAAAAGCAGACTTTCCTGATCTACCAGATGACCCGCCGACATGTCGTAAAAATACCCCCGCTAATACCATTACACCAGTCCTGTATGAGACAGCCCTAGCATGTATTCAATATGGACGGTGGGTGTTGGCGCCGAAGTGGTGACATGTGGAGGTGTAGGAGGACTACTGGGCCTTGGGATAGGCTACTGCCCCCAAGATATAGGCCCTGAAGCCTTTGCCCAGAGTCGGACACATAATAAAAAAAAAATATATATATATATATATATATTTCTGGCCACTTGCCTTGAGCACCTGAACTTGAGGTTTTATAGGAAATATATATACATTGAAAGGTATTGGGTTTGTTGACAAAACATGGGAATGTGGTGGGTGGCAGGTTGGTGTTGGGTGGATGTGGTGGGTGGCAGGGTGGTGTTGGATGGGTGTGGAATGAAAATATAAACAAATAAATCACATCCTTAGGTCTGCTTCAGTCGATGACTATTGTCCATATGAGTCCAGTTGCAACTTTGTTTTGTTACCAGTGTCGTTCAGGTTTATTTCTAACAATTTAAAAGGAACATTTTATCATTAAAGATATCATTGCATTAATTTGTATCTGTATAATTCAGCATCTTACAAATAAATGAGGGTTTTGGTTGGAATACAAAGTCAATTTTGCACACGTTCAGACTCGATTGGCATTGACCAATCACAGTCCGAGAGCATTGCGCAGTTTTACCAATATCACCTGTCCTCAGCTGGCCAAATCAGACTCCCTGAAACCGACTACAGTAATAAATGGTCGTCTTTTCCAAGTGGAGGACTATAGATCATGTTTTCAGTATCATCCTTTTGCCTCGTGAACACCAAATCTAATACAGACGGCTCATTAGTCCTCTCTTCCTGGTACTGGATGTTACATGCTGATAGAGAAAAAATACAGTATATATCTCGAGTTAACTGAAAAAGCTTATTATCCCAGTGGTTTCCAGTACTCTGTGTTCCCATAATTTCCCAGTTTACATTGTTATGAAAATCTCCATTTAATATAATCCTTTTAGATTTACCCTCCTTATTTTGTAATAATGTTCTAATACTTTTAAATGTATTCTCTACCAACTTCCTGTATTTGTCCATCTCCCAAGTCCTTGTTGAATGAGGCATATATATAGTTGCTATAATTGTCTTTTTTTTTCAGCTGCTTTTGGTAGATTTACGTAGATCTCCTTTGTTTGCAATTCTTTACTTGTCAGTATGATTACTCCTCCCCCTTGTTTGATTTCTCTATCTTTCCTCCATATTTTGCAGCTCTCTATAACACGATGTAACAAAAAAAAAAATAAATAAATAAATAAATAATCTGTTCCTGTGTAATAAGTACTATTTCCTTATTTCTTTTCCTCCAGAACTATAGAGAACATATATCATCATCCTAAAACTTCGCTTTCGTGAACATGAGAGCGATTATTTATATTTATTAATTTTCTGTAGAAAGAATAAGTGGGTTTGTCTTTTCCTTCGTGAGGAGCCAGAAGAATATATATAAATACGAAAAGTGACATGTAACAACATTGAATACATAGTGAATGAAATCATAGAAGTCTAGAATCGAACATTTTTTTGCGATTTGTTATTGTATAGTAATTACTTTCACGGACCAGCCCCCATATGTAGTCCCCCATCATGCTCACGTTATACTGTCCTTGGTATCTCCTCTCAAAGTCCTTTATATCTTGATAGAAGCTTTCTCTTTGCTCTTCAGAATATGCACCCATGTTGTCCTTGAATTCATCAAGATGGGAATGAGGCATATGAATCCTGAGTGACATTCTACAGCCCATGGCGCCGTAGTTCTTTATGAGGTTGTCAATCAGCTCCACATGGTTCTCATCCTTATGGTTTCCAAGAAAACCGCGAACCATTGCTTTCAGGCTGTCCCAAGTCACTTTTTCCACTTTCGAAAGCTTGTTGGGAAAATCCTTGCACTCCAGGATCTTAACCTGTGGACCGACGAAAATACCGGCTTCGATTTTCTCCTCCGACAGCAGGGGGAAGAAGTCTCGTAGGTACTGAAATGCCGCCGACCGGTTGTCCAGAGCCGTGACAAATTGTTTCATGAGGCCCAATTTGATGTGTATGGGTGGTATCAGTACTTTTCTAGTGTCCACAAGTGGCTCCCATTTCACGTTGTCAAAATATGCCTTATAAGCTTCACACATCGTGACGGATGCTTCAACAGAATATTTCTTCTTTCTCGGTTTAATAAATTGACCATAAGTATAGGAAAACGTATCAGCGGCATACTTCAAACCTTTAGATGACATCTCTGAAAAAATAAATACATTCATGTTTGCAATGATCGAAAAAACAAAGACAATGGTATAGAATTTAGAGTACTACAAAATTAGCACCGCTTCTGTAAAAATCCACGATTTATCCGTAATTCGATAAAGAATTAATGATATAAATTTACAAGCCTTTCAGCTAAGCTCCGCTCAGACTGACTTCATTTCAACTGACTACGCCCACACCCGGAAAAGTACGGCGCGACCAGAAACGGTTCGTGTTCGAATAATGTGCTTCAGCCAGTCACGAAGCTCAGCAAAATGACGTGCAATGCTGACATCGGCACATGCAGACGCATGTAAAATCATGTATGAAGTGAAGCTTTTCGTTCACCCAAGAACTCACTCAGTTCACTCTGCCAAGGTAGCCATTTTTCACGTGTCTGAAGGCATAAAAATCACTCTCCTAGTCACAAAAGCGAAGTCTGACCAGAGTAATAGCCATTTTTCATGGTTCTGAGACCGAAACTATCAGAAAATAACACCCAACAAAAATCGTGTTACACAGTGTAATTAATGTATCATTTGTTATATTTGTATTTAACTTCATTTCCGGAACACAAATTACCCGAGGTTTCTTGTACTGTCTTTTCACTCCATTAATTTGGAAACTAAACCCTCTACATTTGAATACAATATTTTCATTTTACTATTTTTATATTATCTCTGTTTGGTGTAGGCCTACTATTTTGTCATTTGACTGGCTCTTCTGGTCACATGCACTTCCTCACTTGTAGCGCTACTGCCTTGAAGAAAAAATGTCTTTCTTCAAATTTTGTCCTGTCACTATTTTTCCTTTTTGCTTTTTCAAGTTTTCTTTTAATATTTCCCTATCTTATTTGTTTAAGGTTCTCCTCATCCATATGTTCTTCATTTCTTCCCCTTCATGTTTTTTTTGTCATTTTTCGTTACATCTTCCATTATATTTGGGCTTTGGAATTATACTTTTATTGGCCCTTGTTTACCACATTCATATTTTCTTACTCTGTGAAATTCCTCAGTATCCTTTTCTGATGCACCTTCCTTTACTGTTATCAAAATTTTCATAATAATAATAATGATAAGACAAACGGCGATCCCTTACAGGATTATGGCGTCTGGCTATAGATAGATAGATAGATAGATAATAGTAATAATAATAATAATAATAATAATAATAATAATAATTATTATTATTATTATAAAAAGCCCGGAGACAATATGCTGATCAGGAAGCAATCGAAGACATCAAAATCACATACACAAGCAAAAAAACCAATAACAAAAAAACATACAGATGACTATACACAAACACAAAACAAACGCACATACACACAAAAAAACACGGACACAGCCAACACACATACGCACACAAACACCAAACGCACAAGAACTGAAAAAAAAAAAAAAAACGCGCGCACGCCCGCATACACGCACACAGCACTCTCTCTCTCTCTCTCTCTCTCTCTCTCTCTCTCTCTCTCTCCGCAAAATGCGATGTTATATACCATAGTATATAATGTATGTACGATATGTAAAAAAAAAAAAAGGTGTAAAAAGTATGGTTATAAGTCATCTAAATACGCATACCGTAATAATTATATCCTGTAGTTCCTCTACTGTACAGTCGTTGCATAATAACAGTCTGTATATTTACCCTGGCTGCTATGCCTCGCCCTCCAATGAATGCGCTCGTTTGGCGTTAATTTGGAGAATTTACAAGAACATTTTCGACCAAAGCTCATATTCTTGTCACTCGATTTCTTGAGTGACTTAATCTTGGATATGACTGGTTAATATCCTTTTGTATGTAATTTATGCAGAGTATGGAGTAGCAGCCGTGGCTCAGTTGGTTAAAGCGCTCCGCTCTGACCGAAGGGTCGGAGGATCGAATCCACCCAAGAGTCATTGGTAGACATCAGGAAGGGCATCCGGTCATAAAATGCTACACGCTCCAAACCAAAGTCCTCTACCCAGAGGCAACGCCTTGGCCCTTATCCAAAAAAGGGGGACTTGGCGTAAAACTCAAAAAAAAAAAAAAAAAAATGATATTCGAAGGATTTAAGTAACGTGAGGACAGTAAGGAGTAACTAGCAAAATATATTACTTATGAAAAGATATTAGGGAGCCTCCATGTCCGACGAGAATATGGGCCCGAGTCTAATATGGGTAATAAAAGCATAAATAAATAATGAGACAAAGTCAAAACAGTTTAAGAAATGCTACGCTAAGGAAATTGGTTTGGGCGCTCGGCTTTCCCCTCAATAGTCAACATTTGTTTTATAAATACCCCATTACCAATCTCAGTATCAAATAAATACTACGGTAAATATGGATAAAACAAATAAATAGATAGGGAGTCAAGTCGAAATTGTTTCAGTAGTAGTTGGCTATGGTAGGCAGTCTGCGTCTTTTCTATCGCCATTTTCACTATAAATCCAGCATGCACAACCTCTATTATTACCTCATATTACACTTCAGTCTTTAATAAACCTTTGCCATATAATACAAACGCCATATTACCGCAGACAATCAGTGTGCCTGACGATAAACACGGTAAACCACACCAAAACGAACAGCTGGTTATATGCACCCGGTGCTGGAGAGGGACGCCTTCACGTGGTGGCACTAATATGACCCTTTGGCTTCACTGCCTGGTTATACAAACGTCCCCTAACTCCCTCCCCATCCCCCGAATGGAAGATATATCACGTTAACAGCACCCAAACACATCAACAAAACGCAAACTATAGCGGACAGTGCTATTGAATTTGTCATAATTTTCACCTAATTTAGTACTAACATCCGAAACTCTCACCCCGTTATACACATCAGCATCTATATGTTCTTTATGCCCTGTAACAGCGTGTGAATTTTATAATAAATGAAGCAAAACACATTAACAACATGGAAATTTTCCAGCACCAACTGCATGTGTTTTGTAGCCATTTTCACCATTAATAAGGCATTTTCATTGTTTATTATAACCTCTAGTTACACTCTGATCTTTATTTATCCCTTCTTAAATAATAATAATAGTAATAATACTAATAATAATAATAATAATAATAATAATAATAATAATAATAATAATAATAAAATCATTCTAGCAGATGACAGAAGAATTTCACGATAATTGCGCACTACCCATCAACAAGCAAATTATTGGCCACCACCAGCACCTGTTTGTCACAGTTTTCACTATTAAATAACACACCCAGAGTCCTTATTATCATCTCAAGTGACACCCTAATCGTTAATTATACCTTATAGTAAAAAAAAAACGATATATAACAGTGGATTAACGAAGAACTGAACGACAGCCAGCAAATTATTTCCTCCGTTTATTTCGCCGTTTTCACTAGTAATCAAGCATTCAGTCTAAATTACCTAGTCTTAAATTACACTTTAATCTTTAATTACAGTTTATCTTATATCAAAAATGCCATATTCCAGCAGATGATTGGAGAAGATCACGATAAAATACAGCTCACCTCACATCAACTAGCAATACACAGATGATGGAGTCATCGGTATGCACGTTTTATCTGGCCGTATTTACCATTAATCCAGCATCCACAGTTAAATTAACCACCTCTAAGTATGTTCTAGCATCTAAATATCACTTACCCTACAGTAGAAGCTCCATATTTCAGCGGATGACCAATGAATTTCGCGATAAAGTCGGGATAACGCACCGACAATGGAAACAAAATGGCATTCCTTGAGTACTACTGAAAGGTGATTTCACTGCTGCCTATGTATTGCTAAGCCCCGCCCATCTCTTATGTGATTGGCTATTTCTTATATCTCTGTAACTTAAATCTCGCTTGTTTAAATACTTTGATTAAATCTCCACCTGGAGTAAGCGAATATGAAAAGGACATAATGAAAGTCATTCAAGGATTTACAACACGCCGCTGTGTAAGGTTAACAATGAAGGAGAAAATTAACGACTGGAAACTCAGAAGGTCCCATGCTCGCTTTCCCTCCCTGCCTCCCTCTCACTCTCTCCCACCTTCTCTCCTCTCCCTGCTTCTCGTCCATTAGTGTGTCTCGGTTTAGATAACACGATATAGTGATCTCGTGTTTAAAAGACTAAATGACGCATATTAATATTCTTGCAAATTAATCATGAGCAAGGGGAAAAAAATGAAGGATAATACAATAGAAGATCTTAAAGTCGGACAGTAGCATACAGACTTCTTCTCTTCATCCTTTCTCCCCCCCTCTCTCTCCCTCCCTCCTCCTCTCCCTCCCTCCATTTCCGTCCTCCTCTCGCTGTACAAATGCCTTTTTACGTTCATAGCCAAACATCTTCACGAAATTCAGTTCTCATATCGTATCGTAATAATAATAATAATAATAATAATCATCATCAGAGCAGAGAATGAATAAGAGGAGGAGGAAAAGGAATAGGAAGAGGGAAAGACGAAGAAGTGGAAGATGCCAGAAACAGAGATGAAAAGATGTGAGGAAGGGATGGAGAACACGATAATGAAGAGGAGAAGGGAAGGAGAGACAGAGAAAGTAGTGGGGAGGGAGAAGTGAGGCAAACAGGAGAGGTGGGATAGAAGAGATGAATAAGGAGGCACAACAAGCGAGAGATAGAGAGAAGTGGGAAACACAAAGGCAAAGACAAATAAATGAGGATGAAAAAGAAGAGAGAAATATGAAGAGGCGGGGAGGGAAAAGAGAGAGCAGAGAGACTGAACATGAATAAGGAGGGAGAGGAGAGAGGGGAGAAGAAGGAAGAAGGAAGCTTAGGAAGACAATAGGTAAAAGAAAGAATGGGTACGTGAGGTGGATAAGGAAAAATATAAAATATCAAAATGTGGACAAAAAATTTGCAGAAACAAATAAATCTTTACTCTCTCTCTCTCTCTCTCTCTCTCTCTCTCTCTCTCTCTCTCCCTCTCTCTCTCTCTCTCTCTCTCTCTCTCTGGTAAAAATAAGTGTCTGTTTCATGGGACTGGATATGTTTGTTAAGGAATCTATAACCAATACCTTTATAATTCGACTGCTGTATTGTTATTTTTTTTCTTTCTTCCTCTCTTCCTATTTTTCCCATTTTTCCTGTCACCTTTTATTACTACTCTTTCCTTTTCAGGTGGCTTTACTTTGAGTGACAAGCCTACTTGTTTCCTGTAAGCCAGGAAACCATTTACAACGCTGGGTGGTAACCATATAACTAACCCACACATGTTGTTAACAAACGGGTTGGCGGTGCCTCTCCCTGTAAAACAAGTATATAACTCAAAAACAAACGGCCACCTACGGGATTATGGCGTCTGGCTATAGACAGACAGATAGATAGATAGGTAGATAGATATTATTGTTATATATTTTACGACAGCTATATCATTGTGTCCATTGATAATGCTGTAAACCTGCTTTATCAACTCTTATTTTATTTATTTATTTTTTTAGAGAAACACGATGTAGTTGTACTGATTTTTTTTTTTTTTTAATAAAATGTAGTTCTCGTGTAGGCTCCTCGTGTAGTGCATTTCGCAATCTAGGTATGATTTTCCTCACTCTTTGTGTAATCTCTCGAGCGTCTCCATACGCGTATATATGTTACGAGACGAAAGCTGGAAGAAAAAAGTAACGCCACGCCAGGATTTTTGACTCATAATTTTGACCTTTGGTCGACGTCCACCAAAATCAGTTAACGCCTCACACCCACACAGTGTACAGGCCGGTTTTTATTGACGTCTGATGAAGCATGTGTGAGATATATAGTTAAAACAGACACATACGTACATACACGCAAAGACACACATACGTAGATACACACACACAAAAAGATACACATATAGATACACACACAGAAAGATACACATACGTAGATACACACACAAAAAGACACACATACGTAGATACACACACAAAAAGATACACATATATAGATACACACACAGAAAGATACACATACGTAGATACACACACAGAAAGATACACATACGTAGATACACACACAGAAAGATACACATACGTAGATACACACACAGAAAGATACACATATGTAGATACACACACAAAAAGATACACATATAGATACACACACAAAAAGATAAACATATAGATACACACACAGAAAGATACACATACGTAGATACACACACAGAAAGATACACATATGTAGATACACACACAGAAAGATACACATATAGATACACACACAGAAAGATACACATATAGATACACACACAGGAAGATACACATACGTAGATACAGACACAGAAAGATACATATACGTAGATACACACACAGAAAGATACACATACTTAGATACACATAGACACATTCGTAGACACACGTACTGAAAGACACACATACTTAGATACACATACATTGACACACATACGTCGATACATGTATTGAAAGACACACACAAATAGATACACATACATAGACACACATACATAGATACACATACATAGACACACATACTTAGATACACATACATAGACACACATACTTAGATACACATACGTAGACACACATACGTAGATACACATACAGAAAGACACACATACATAGATACACATACAGAAAGACGCACATACCTAGATACACATACAGAAAGACGCACATACATAGATACACATACAGAAAGACACACATACATAGATACACATACAGAAAGACGTACATACGTAGATACACAGACAGAAAGACGCACATACCTACATACACATATACAAAGAGACATACATACATACACATACAGACTCGATGACACAAACCATACCTTCACCGTCGGTAGTAAGAGGAAGAAAAGGAAAGAGGAAAAATGAGGAAGAAAAAGTGAGGGAAAATGGGGTATAGAAAGAATGAGGAGAAAATGAGGGAGAGAAAGAAAGAGGGGAAAATGAGGGAGAGAAAGAATGAAGAGAAAATGAGGGAGAGAAAGAAAGAGGAGAAAATGAGGGAGAGAAAGAATGAGGAGAAAATGAGGGAGAGAAAGAAAGAGGGGAAAATGAGGGAGAGAAAGAATGAGGAGAAAATGAGGGAGAGAAAGAGGGGAAAATGAGGGAGAGAAAGAATGAGGAGAAAATGAGGGAGAGAAAGAAAGAGGGGAAAATGAGGGAGAGAAAGAATAAGGAGAAAATGAGGGAGAGAAGGAGGGGAAAATGAGGGAGAGAAAGAATGAGGAGAAAAT
This sequence comes from Coenobita brevimanus, assembly GCF_032717465.1. Classification (NCBI taxonomy): domain Eukaryota; kingdom Metazoa; phylum Arthropoda; class Malacostraca; order Decapoda; family Coenobitidae; genus Coenobita; species Coenobita brevimanus. Next base: position 1,788,111 of record NC_136972.1, read on the forward strand.
AAGGGAAAGAGGGGAAAATAAGAGAGAGAGAGAATGAGGAGAAAATGAGGGAGAGAAACTAGGAGAGAAAATGAGGAAAGGAAAAGGGAAAAATGGAGAGAAGGAAAGAGGAAAAATGAAGGAGACAGATAAAGTAAAAATCTATCTATCTATCTAGTGCCAGACGCCTTAATAACGAGGCGTATAAAGAGGTAGATGGTGTGGCTATGGGCTCGCCTCTGGGTCCGACTATGGCTAAAGTTTTTCTCTGCTTTTGGGTGAAGAAATTTCAAGATAATTGACCCGCATACTTTAAAGCCATCCTTTATCGTAGATATGTGGATGACACTCTACTTATATTTCAAGATGAAACCCATGACCCACTTTTTTTTTAACTACCTAAATAAAGAATATAAGAACATAAAATTTACCATTGAATGTGAAGTTAACTGTAAACTCCCTTTTCTTGATTTACTAATACAGAAGTTAAATGGCACTCTGGTTATGTCTGTATATCGCAAGCCTACTTTCTCCGGTTTGGGTACTAGCATTTTTAATTACTGTCCATTTATTTTTAAGGTGAATGCAATTAGAACACTTGTATAGAGCTTATAACCTAACTTCAACCTATAGCCTATTTCATAAGGTCACATTTTTGAGGAATTTCTTTGCTAACAATGGTTTAAGCACTGCTTTATTTTTTTTTTAACTGTGCTAGAAAATTCTTAGCCAAAATTTACAGTCCAAAACAACCCGTATGCACAGTGAGTATGGAGGAAATGTTTCTGTATCTACCTTTCCTTGGTACTGTATCAGAAAAGATAGAGAGGGCACAGAAATAAAACTTTTCTTTTTTCTATCCTCAAATAAAGTTCCGATACGTTCATAAGAATGATCTTATGATTCTATCATTTTTTCATTATTAAGACCGACTACCGACTGCCCTCCGCTCGTCAGTCGTTTATGAATATAAGTACCTTAGTTGCTGTGCAGGGTATATTGGAAGCACAATAGGAGCTTTCAAGCTAAGGGTTGACGAGCGTAGAGGTCAGTTGAGCAGGTCAGGGGCCGAACGCACTAACACAGTTACGGTCCCGTAACTCGCTACGGGCGGGAGAAAAGGGAGCGGCGTAGGTCTCCCTGTGAGCGACCCTCCTCACTTAGCGGTAAGGAAACATTCATATATTTGTAATACTTATGTCGATCCAAAGAATTTCTGTATAATAGACACATGTACCAGTAAGAATCTAAGAATACTAGAATCCATTCATATTTATAAACGAGAACCCGCCCTAAACAATTGTCTGTCTGCTGTCCCTCTGAATATATTGTGCAATTAAGTCCCCCTTTAATTTAACACTACGTTTTCTCTTTGATTTAAGTGTGATCAGCTCATGCTCAAATAGTTCTTTTAGGATTTTAAATACCTTGCAGGTCTTATACATATACATATATATATATATATATATATATATATATATATATATATATATATATATATATATATATATATATATATATATATATATATATATATATATATATATCAGATCCACTGAAGATGACATAGATGAATATCTCGAAACGTCTGCACATAATAAAATATGCTGTTCGTTGCAACACTGGTATTGCTTTTCCTGTATAAGATGCGGTTCCTTCAGAGCAAGCCTGTCTCAATAATTCTTCGCAATAGGTATGGATCCTCTTCACTTCACGGGTTCCGGAAGTACGAACGGCTGTCAACCCAGCTGGAAAAAAAGAAACCTTGACCTGTATTTCGTTTTATGTTGCAAGACTTACAGTGTGTTTCCCAACTTCCTTAGGTTCAAGCTGTACTGGAAAACTCTTTGTAACTCAGAGCTGTATAAATCTTGGCAAGGTAAGTTACTTAATATTGAAATAAGAACTAAAGAAAAAGAAATTAGGGACCTTAAAGTTTCACTTAGTCAGTCGTGTAAATGCTTGACCTCCATTGTTTCATGTTTAGACTTCTACTGTTTAATGCATGTTGTTAAGAAAAAGTAAACAGAGTACGTACAAATATTGGCAAGGTTCGTTGAAAGAAATTACTTCGGCTTGGGGCTAAATCTGAGCTAAAATCATGTGATCCTCAAAAGTTATATTCAATTACTCAAATGTAGAATTATCCAGTCGTGAGTCCTTTTTGTTATCTTTCGGTTTAGAATTTAACCTACCTGTGTTTCGGCCTAACTTTTATAAGTACTTCACTGCTTTTGAGAGTATGATACAAACACTTAGAGGATGTAAGCTCACTGAAGGGTATAGCTTCAATTCAGTTATTCAGTGTGTTCGCAATATAGCATGTAAAGAATAAGATGGGTTTAAAAGTTCTAAAGTATATTCACCTATTCTCACAAAGAAAGATTTTAGCATTTTGAAAGACTTGGGTAAAAATGAGGAGTTGGTTGTCTGTCGTCCAGATAAAGGAAGAGGCGTTGTGCTACTCAATAAAGTTGATTTCATAGCGAAAATGCACGATATTTTCAAGGACTCCACTAAGTTCATTAAAGTCATTCAGGCCGATTCAATAAAACTGAACATGAAAATAGAGGATAAAGTAAATAGGTTATTAAAATCTATGGTTATAAACGGAAAGAACGTATGTAATGATTTAATTACAAACTTGAGTTCAAGCAGACATTTACCAAAAAGAAAAACAAAAAGGAAATAGTATTATCCAGAGAGTACTGCTATATTCCAACTATATCGAAATTTGACAACTTTCGTGTTTGCTGCGGATTTTGGAAGACTGCCATCTTGAATTTTGAGTATCATATGTGTAATATCAAATCAGTAATGGTACTTTCGTGTTGGCAGTGCCTGAAAACCTCATAATGAGCATACAAACCATGCAGTCACGATGTTTCCGTCAAAAGATACACGACTTTTTTGTTTAGGGAGGGTCCGGATAGTGACCATCTTGGATTTCAGGTACTACACAGGGTCACATTGATTTCCTATAGGCACCATCGTGTCGGCAGTGCCTGAAAACCCCATTATAGGATGCCAGGTACTACATTTCTATTAGAAATTGTAAGCCTTTATAGTCCTGAAAGACCCCGTTGGCAGCCATTTTGAAAACCGTCATTTTCTCACTGATGCTATGATTCTAGCAATTCCACCTAATACCGTTTTCAAGCTGGCGGTATCCTATACTCAAATCACCAGTCAAAGTCTCTTCCCAAAAGATGTATACGGGTCTCTACTACAGAGACTAGACTAATTAGGAATAGGACAGACTTGTCGTATAGGAGGTATTAGCCTTCTGTGATCCTCTCACTGCTATAAAGCTCTCTTAATATCTTCAGTACAGTGACTTCATTGTCATTTAATTACTCCTTAACTCAGATCTTTTTAACGAACTTGGGAGAAATTTTTGGAAATGGATAGTTTAGTATAGGCTTTACTGAATCCCGTTATTACGAGGACGCCCACTTAAACTTAGTAGGTAGCAGCGACAGTAAACTACTAAAGCTTACAATGATAGGCCTGATTCTTCCAATGCTCTATCATTCCGTCCAAGTAGGGTTAATGGTAACATAATAAACTTTCGGGCTCACGGGATTAATTGTAAGTTGAGTGAAATCAAGTTTATAGGGAATGGAGACTGAGGAAGAGATGGAGGGATGGGGGTGGAAACGAACAATATAGACGAGGGGTGAGTTGGGGAGACTGCAGCATGACGGTAGAAGATAGGGTGACATAGATGCGATTCGGTTGTCCCTACCCCGTACGAAATTTTTGTAATGAACTAAACAGAGTTTTCCGATCATGAGGGAATTCACTAAACATTTCGTTACATATTGACAAAGTTTTGAGAGTAAAAGAACTATTTACCACAGCTGTTAATTTTTTCTGTCTGTCTGTCTGTCTGTCTGTCTGTCTCTCTCTCTCTCTCTCTCTCTCTCTTTCTCTTTTTCTCTCTCTCTCTCTCTCTCTCTCTCTCTCTCTCTCTCTCTCCACACACACACCCACACACACACACACACACACACACACACACACGCACATGTACAGCTGTTCAGGGACAGACTAATAATTACGGCGGTAACTCTGTTTTTGCCAGATGTCGACTGTGGTTTGAATAGTGATGTGGATGGTTGATGGTGTGGATATTTGATGGTGTGAATAGTGATGTAGATGGTTGATGGTGTGGATATTTGATGGTGTGAATAGTGATGTGGATGGTTGATGGTGTGGATATTTGGTGGTGTGAAAAGTGATGAGGATGGCTGACGGTGTGGATATTTAATGCTGTGAATAGTGATGTGGATGGTTGATGGTGTGGATATTTAATGCTGTGAATAGTGATGTGGATGGTTGATGGTGTGGATATTTGTTGGTGTGAATAGTGATGTGGATGGTTGATGGTGTGGATATTTGGTGGTGTGAATAGTGATGTGGATGGTTGATGGTGTGGATATTTGATGGTGTGAATAGTGATGTGGATGGTTGATGGTGTGGATATTGAATGCTGTGAATAGTGATGTGGATGGTTGATGGTGTGGATATTTGGTGGTGTGAATAGTGATGTGGATGGTTGATGGTGTGGATATTTGTTGGTGTGAATAGTGATGTGGATGGTTGATGGTGTGGATATTTGTTGGTGTGAATAGTGATGTGGATAATTGATGGTGTTTATATTTGGTGGTGTGAATAGTGATGTGGGTTGTTGATGGTATGGATATTTGGTGGTACAAAGGAGTACAAAGGAAAACAAACAGCAACAGATCTTATGGTCTTTCGAGGCTGTTTCGTACAGAGTAGACTATGACTACAAGATCTAACTCTACATGCTGAAGGATAAGGATAGTAAAGCAAGAAGGCTCCCCCCGCCTCCAAACAATCCAGCCAAAACTGGCAAGAAAAAGTGAGAAAAACCACCACACAGCATGGAAAAACTGACATGGAAATTTCATAGGAAAGACTGAAAAGGAAAAGCTACATTCTATAATCCAATATCTATAAGCTACCACTATGAATAACCTGAAAGAGAAAGTAGTAAAGCACAATGAGTAATCTAATAAATAAATAACTAATGCATGTCACTGTACGGGTACACTGAGTTGACCGGGTGTCTGCGGACACAGTATGGAAATTGCACAGTGAACAGTGTGGATATTCAGGGGTGGTGTGACAGCCTTGCCTGGCGCTATTAGGCAGCAGTCAATCAGGCCCCAGCTTCATTTATTCCACTGAGACTAGGAACTTTCCCATGCGGGACAAGCAAACAAGTCACCTCCTGAAGCAGTGATTCCTGGTTCATTAAAAAAATCTCGATGGTGGCCACGTAACTAACAGGGACCCTCAGTGATCCACAGCCCATCACAGGTCAAAAGTATGAGTAGTGACCGTTAACTCAGGGCTAACTGTGCATATACTATATTTGCATTTAATAAATTGATCCAGGCTCTAAAAAACTAAAATAATATAAAACAGAAAATTATACATACAAAAGTGTTTTATTCAGGAGTAAACATATTAAACTGTGGGTTGGATGCCAAATGCTTATCCAGGCGACCTTTAGTGGTTTATACTGCATTACAATCTATTACGTTGGAGGGTAATTTATTCCATATATTTACAACTCTATTGAAGAAGAAATGCTTAGCTTCATGCGACTGGAATCGTTTGCCAATTATTTTATGCCCATTGCCTCTAGTGTAGTTCGAGTGATCAACCGTGAAGTATTTATCGACAGCCATGTTATCATGTCCTTTGAATATCTTGAATACTTGAATTAAATCTCCCTCTATCCTCCGTTTTGTTAGGGTAAAGAGATTCAGGGCTTCTAAACGTTCCTCATACGGTTTATTTCTCAATCTAGGTATCATCTTTGTCATTCTTCGCTGCACTCTTTCAAGCTTTTCCATATCCTTTTTATAATATGGTGACCAAAGCTGAACGCAATACTCCAAGTGTGGGCGTACAAAGGAATTATATAAAGTAAGGACAATATTATCGGATTTATATTCAAATGCTCTGCCTATGAACCCAATCAATTTGTTGGCTTTTTTCACAGCTTCTGTACATTGTTTGCTTGGTTTCAAATCATTTGTTATTATAACTCTTATGTCTTTTTCATGGTTTACCCTATCAAGCTGGACATTATTCATGCTGTAACTTGCTCTTACATTTTTACTGCCAGTGTTTAACACTTTGCATTTATTAATATTGAAATCCATTTGCCAGACATAGGCCCAGTTAAACAGTTGATCAAGATCTCCCTGAATTGCCTGTCTTTGCAGTGCTGTATCTGCTCTGTTACCTATTGTAGTATCATCAGCAAATTTTGAAATCTTACAACACAATCTTTCGTCAATATCATTCACGTATATTAAGAAAAAAATAGGACCTAACACTGAACCCTGCGGCACTCCACTTGTAACGTTTATCCAGTCTGACTCTTTTCCATTTATTAACACTCTTTGTTTTCGTCCGGTGAGCCAATCTTCTACCCACCTGAGAACATTGCCTCTGAAACCACGTGCCTTTAGCTTCTGAAGGAGTCTTTTGTGTGGAACTTTGTCAAAAGCCTTCTGAAAATCGAGGTAGACCACATCAACAGATTTAGTCTCGTCATACATGTTCAGTATATCATTAAAAAAGTCCAGCAGATTCGTGAGGCAAGAGTGATTATTACGAAAACCATGTTGAGAATCTTTTATGAGATTGTTTGTTTCTAAGTGTTTTACAAACAAGTCTCTGATAATAGTTTCAAGGAATCTGCAAACCACTGATGTTAAACTAATTGGGCGGTAGTTTTCTGGTTGGGCTCTGTTGCCCTTTTTGAATATTGAGGTTATGTTAGCAAGCTTTCATTCATGTGGCATCTTACTGCTCTTAAGTGATAAGCTAAAAAGTTCAGCTAAAGGCTTTGATATTTCATTCTGTAGTTCCTTCAATACACGTGGTGATATTTTGTCCGGTCCTTGTGATTTATTCTCTTTTAATCTGTTTATTGGAAGCAGTACGTCGCAATCGCTGACTGTCATGTCAGTGATTATGTTGCCCTCTTCTATAGGAATTGGGGAAACAGTAAGAATTGTATGTATATTTTCTGTTGTAAATACTGACGTGAAGAAATTATTAAGAATTTTCGCCATCATAGTTTCATCATAAGTGTGCTCTCCGATATCTGTGATTAAGGGACCGATTGATGAAGTTATTACCTTTTTGCTTCTTATGTATCTGAAAAATTCTTTGGGATTTGATTTACTGATACTTGCAATATGTATCTCAAGGTTTTTCTTACTGCATTTAATTAATTTTTTGGCATTTCGTCGAAGGGCATCATATTCATTTTTATCACTTTGACTCTTTGTGATATTATAAATCTTATATGCAAGATTTTTTGCTTCTAAACAGTGTTTAATGTTGGAGTTTCACCATTTGGGTTTAGAAATTTTTTGTGGGCCTTCTGTTGCGCATAGGAAAACATAGTTTGATGGCACTGTTGAAAGTTTCTGTAAAGTAACTCCACGCGTCACTGATATCTAAAGTTTCGACAATGGGATGCCAGTCAACTGCACCTGCAATTGCCTTTAATTTCTTAAAATTTGCTCTCTTAAAGTCGGGCACTTTCTCACAACTGGTCTTGACACTGTCTTCACTGTATTTAATGTTAAATGTAAATGTGCGATGATCACTTGTACTAAATTCTTCTCCTACAATAACATTACTCACTACATTTTCTGATGTAGCCAAGACAAGATCTAGGATGTTAGCTTCACGTGTTGGATAATTTACAAATTGATACAAAGAACTTTCTTGCAAATTTGTATATAGGTCTGACCCTGTGTGTGAGGATAGGGCTTCTCCCCATTTTGGAACTGGTAAATTAGAGTCACCAAATATAACAGTGCTTTGCATACAAGATAGTTCGGCAGTTTGATTGTAGATTTCATTATCGATGTTGAGTGGCTGGCCAGGTGGACAATAAATTAACCCAAGAGTGATTTTATGACAATATTAATTTCTAAGCTGAATATATATAGTGTTGATGTTTTCAGTACATGACTTGGTAATTTCAACTGGATGAAATCCTGATTTAACATATAACAACACGCCGCCCCCTGCTCGATTCTTCCTTTCACAACTGAAAATGTGATAACCTGGTAAATTAAATTCAGCTAGAAAATCTCTCTGCTCAGTATTTAGCCATGATTCTGTTACTCCAATTACATCATAATCTTCGGTAAAGGAAAGGGCCTCTAAATCAAAATTTATTACGTAGACTACGAGCATTTGCAAGGATTGCTTTAATGTGCTTTCCTTTCTGATGTGGGGAGCTTCTATTATTTATTGATTTATCAGATCGTATGACATCTGCGTTTGCCTCCCATGATGCTTGTTTTTTCTCCAGAAAAAACTTACATCATTAAGCAAACGACCGAGACGGGCAGAACCAACGGCATTCAAGTGTAGTCCATCGTTTGTAAACAGTGTACGCTGCTCGTAAAATTGGTTCCACGTGTCGATGAACTGAACTCCTTCCTGTAAGGAAAGTGACTTGACTCTGTTATTAATACTAAATGCTCTGCTGAAGAAGGCATTCCCTGCATTAATCCTTGGTAGTAAGCCTGAAGGTAAAATATGGTTAGTTTTCTCCTTGTAGTGTCAGATCATCTTCCGGTACTTCTCCATCAGCTCCTCTGATCGGGTTCGCATGACGTCATTGGTACCTGTATGAATGATAACAAGGCTGTCATTTTCCGCATTCTCAAAAACGTCATCCACAGCCTCTGTTACGTCATCTACTGCTGCACCTGGAATACAAAAATGCTTTCGTTTTCAGCGTGCCCGGCCGCAAAATTCCACCAACTGACCACGGATGATGGAGTCCCCCACAACCCGTGCCTCATGGGGTTCTTCCTCTACTTCTGTGAGAATCTGAAACTTGTTGTATGTTGTTACTGGAATGATGCTTCTTTTCCTTGCAAGCCTTGCACCATTCCGCACTGGCTGGAACTCATTCTGTACGGTGGGGGGAGAAGTAACTACAGCAGGAGGAGGATGGTCAACGTGGACTGCAGTTTGCCTAGCAGTGACATTGTCCTCTGCAGTGTGTCCGACATTACTCGCAATGAATTCCTGCAGCACATCTACTTTTCGGGTCAGACTGTTAATTTTGTTCGTAGCCTCGGTCAGCTTGTCTTCCAGGCTCTGACTTAGTTTGCACATCCTGCAAAACAAAGGTGTGGTTCGTATAAAAGGATCCTGTGAAACTACCGGAGCAAGTTACGCAAATGATGTTCCGCGGCATTCTGAAATGCAAGGTAACTGCTAGGATTAATCAGAGAAAAAGAATCTGGTAATACTGATTAGTACCTGGAAGAGATATTGGAATAAGAATAAGTTATATACAAAACCTCCTAGAACAGTGACAATTTATGCAATGGTTACGGGTTTTACTGGTGGGGTCTTGTTGCTGTTTAGAACTGTACAGGAATAGCTCCTTTACTAGTTATTAGTACACCTGTTACAAAGAATGGAAAGCAAACCGTTACCTAGAATGAAAAACTTTTTTATGTTCAAAGCCAAACATCTTTACGAAATTAAGTTCTCATATCGTATCGTAATAATAATAATAATAATAATAATAATAATAATAATAATCATCTCGTCCTGTCTCGGCTACCTCCCTTTCCTTGGGGGAAGCAGCCTAGGTATATAGATAGACAGATCATCATCATCATCATGAGCAGCAGCAGCAGAGCAGAGAATGAATAAGAGGAGGCGGAAAATGAATAGGAAGAGGGAAAGACGAAACAGTGGAAGATACCGGAAACAGAGAAGAAAAGATATGAGGAAGGGATGGAAAATGCAATAATAAAGAGGAGAAGGGAAGGCGGGAAGGAGAGACAGAGAAAGTAGTGGGCAGGGAGAAGTGAGGCAAAAAGGAGAGGTGGGATAGAAGAGATGAATAAGGAGGCACAAGAAGCGAGAGAGAGAGAGAAGTGGGAAACACAAAGGCAAAGACAAATAAATGAGGATGAAAAAGAAGAGAGAAATATGAAGAGGCGGGGAGGGAAAAGAGAGAGCAGAGAGAATGAAAATGAATAAGGAGGGAGAGGAGAGAGAGGAGAAGAAGGAAGAAGGAAGCTTAGGAAGACAATAGGTAAAAGAAAGAATGGGTACGTGAGGTGGATAAGGAATAATATAAAATATCAAAATGTGGACAAAAAATTTGCAGAAACAAACAAATCTTTACTCTCTCTCTCTCTCTCTCTCTCTCTCTCTCTCTCTCTCTCTCTCTCTCTCTGGTGAAAAATAAGTGTTTGTTTCATGGGACTGGATATGTTTGTTAAGGAATCTATAACCAATACCTTTATAATTCGACTGATGTATTGTCATTTTTTTTCTTTCTTCCTCTCTTCCTATTTTTCCCATTTTTCCTGTCACCTTTTATTACTACTCTTTCCTTTTCAGGTGGCTTTACTTTGAGTGACAAGCCTACTTGTTTCCTGTAAGCCAGGAAACCATTTACAACGCTGGGTGGTAACCATATAACTAACCCACATATGTTGTTAACAAACGGGTTGGCGGTGCCTGTCCCTGTAAAACAAGAATATAATTCAAAGACAAATGGCCACCTATGGGATTATGGCATCTGGCTATACACAGATAGATAGATAGATAGATAGATAGTATTGTTATATATTTTACGATTGGTATATCATTGTGTCCATTGATAATGCTGTAAACCTGCTTTATCACCTCTTATTTTATTTATTTATTTTTTTAGATAAACAAAATGTAGTTGTACTGATTTTTTTTTTTTTAATAAAATGTAGTTCTCGTGTAGGCTCCTCGTGTAGTGCATTTCGCAATCTAGGTATGATTTTCCTCACTCTTTGTGTAATCTCTCGAGCGTCTCCATACGCGTATATATGTTACGAGACGAAAGCTGGAAGAAAAAAGTAACGCCACGCCAGGATTTTTGACTCATAATTTTGACCTTTGGTCGACGTCCACCAAAATCAGTTAACGCCTCACACCCACACAGTGTACAGGCCGGTTTTTATTGACGTCTGATGAAGCACGTGTGAGATATATAGATAAAACAGACACATACGTACATACACGCAAAAACACACATACGTAGATACACACACAAAAAGATACACATATATAGATACACACAGAGAAAGATACACATACGTAGATAAACACACAGAAAGATACACATACGTAGATACACACACAGAAACATACACATACATAGATACACACACAGAAAGATACACATACGTAGATACACACACAAAAACATACACATACATAGATACACACACAGAAAGATACACATATATAGATACACACACAGAAAGACACACATACGTAGATACACACACAGAAAGATACACATACATAGATGCACACACAGAAAGATACACATAGGTACATACACATACAGAAAGACACACATACATAGATACACATACATAGACACACATACATAGATACACATACATAGACACACAAACGTAGATACACATACATAGACACACATACGTAGATACACATACAAAGACACACATACGTAGATACACATACATAGACACACATACATAGATACACATACATAGACACACATACGTAGATACACATACAGAAAGACACACATACATAGATACACATACAGAAAGACACACATACATAGATACACATACAGAAAGACACACATACATAGATACACATAAAGACACACATACATAGATACACACACAGAAAGACACACATACATAGATACACATACAGAAAGACGCACATACATAGTTACACATACAGAAAGACACACATACATAGATACACACACAGAAAGACACACATACATAGATACACACACAGAAAGACACACATACATAGATACACATACAGAAAGACGCACATACCTACATACACATACAGAAAGACGCACATACATAGATACACATATACAAAGAGACATACGTACATTCACATACAGACTCGATGACACAAACCATACCTTCACCGTCGGTAGTAAGAGGAAGAAAAGGAAAGAGGAAAAATGAGGAAGAAAAAGTGAAGGAAAATGGGGTACAGAAAGAATGAGGAGAAAATGAGGGAGAGAAAGAAAGAGGGGAAAATGAGGGAGAGAAAGAATGAGGAGAAAATGAGGGAGAGAAAGAGGGGAAAATGAGAGAGAGAGAGAGAGAATGAGGAGAAAATGAGGGAGAGAGAGAGGGGAAAATGAGAGAGAGAGAGAGAATGAGGAGAAAATGAGGGAGAGAAAGGAAGAGGGAAAATGAGGAAAGGAAAAAGGAAAAATGAAGGAGAGAAAGAAAGAGGAAAAATGAAGGAGACAGATAAAGTGAAAAATCTATCTATCTATCTATTGCCAGACGCCTTAATAACGAGGTTTATAAAGAGGTAGATTGTGTGGCTATGGGCTCGCCTCTGGGTCCGACTATGGCTAAAGTTTTTCTCTGCTTTTGGGTGAAGAAATGGCAAGATAATTGACCTGCATACTTTAAACCCAACCTTTATCGTAGATATGTGGATGACACTCTACTTATATTTCAAGATGAAAGCCATGCTCCACTTTTTTTTAACTACCTAAATAAACAATATAAGAACAAAATTTACCATAGAATGTGAAGTTAACGGTAAACTCCCTTTTCTTGATTTACTAATACAGAAGTTAAATGGCACTCTGGTTATGTCTGTATATCGCAAGCCTACTTTCTCCGGTTTGGGTACTAGCTTTTTTAATTAGTCCATTTATTTTTAAGGTGAATGCAATTAGAACACTTGTATAGAGCTTATAACATAACTACAATCTACAACCTATTCCATAAGGTCACATTTTTGAGGAATTTCTTTGCTAACAATGGTTTCAGCACCGCTTTTTTTTCTTTTTTTTTAATAACTGTATTAGAAAATTCTTAGCCAAAATTTACAATCCAAAACAACCCGTATGCACAGTGAGTATGGAGGAAATGTTTCTCTCTCTACCTTTCCTTGGTACTGTATCAGAAAAGATAGAGAGGGCACAGAAATAAAACTTTTCTTTTTTCTATCCTCAAATAAAGTTCCGATATGTTCATAAGAATGATGTTATCATTCAATCATTTTTTCATTACAAAGACCGAATACCGACTGCCCTCCGCTCGTCAGTCGTTTATGAATATAAGTGCCTTAGTTGCCATGCAGGGTATATTGAAAGCACAATACGAGCTTTCAAGCTAAGGGTTGACAAGCATAGAGGTCAGTCGAGCAGGTCAGGTCTCCCTGTGAGCGGCCCTCCTCACTCAGCGGTAAGGGAACATTCATATATTTGTAATAATTATGTTGATCCAAAGAATTTCTGTATAATAGACACATGTACCAGTAAGAATCTAAGAATACTAGAATCCATTCATATTTATAAACGAGAACCCGCCCTAAACAATTGTCTGTCTGCTGTCCCTCTGAATATATTGTGCAGTTAAGTCCCCCTTTACTTTAACACTGCGTTTTCTCTTTTATTTAAGTGTGATGAGCTCATGCTCAAATAGTTCTTTTAGGATACCTTACAGGCTTTTTTTTTTTTTTTTTTTTTTTTATCCTTTTTAGGTCCACTGATGATGACATAGATGATTAACTCGATACGTCTGGACATAATAAATATGCTGCTCGTTGCAACACTGGTATTGCTTTTCCTGTATAAGATGCGGTTCCCTCAGAGCAAGCCTGTCTCAATAATTCTTCGCAGTAGGAATGGACCCCCTTCACTTCACGGCTTCCGGAAGTACGAACGGCTGTCAACCCAGCTGGAAAAAAGAAACCTTGACCTGCATTTTCTTTTATGTTGCAAGACTTACAGTGTGTTTCCCCACTTCCTTAGGTTCAAGCTGTACTGGAAAACTCTTTGTAACTCAGAGCTGTAGAAATCTTGGCAAGGTAAGTTACTTAACATTGAAATAAGAAATAAAGAAAAAGAAATTAGGAACCTTAAAGTTTCATTTAGTCAGTCATGTAAACGCTTAATCTCCATTGTGTAATGTTTAGACTTCTACTGTTTAAAGCATTTTGTTAAGAGAAAAGTAAACAGAGTACGTACAAATATTGGTATGGTTCATGGAAAGAAATTACTTCGGCTTGAGGCAACATCTGAGCTAAAATCATGTAATCCTCAAAAGTTATATTCAATTACTCAAATGTAGAATTATCCAGTCATGAATCCTTTTTGTTACCTTTCGGTTTAGAATTTAACCTACCTGTGTTTCGGCCTAACTTTTATAAGAACTTCACTGCTTTTGAGAGTATGATACAAACACTTATAGGATGTAAGCTCACTGAAGGGTATAGCTTCAATTCAGTTATTCAGTGTGTTCGCAATATAGCATGTAAAGAATACGATGGGTTAAAAGTTCTAAAGTATATTCACCTATTCTCACAAAGAAAGATTTTAGCATTTTGAAAGACTTGTGTAAAAATGAGGAGTTGGTTGTCTGTCGTCCAGATAAAGGAAGAGGCGTTGTGCTACTCAATAAAGTTGATTACATAGCGAAAATGCACGATATTTTCAAGGACCCCACTAAGTTCATTAGTCATTTTTGCCGATTTAATAAAACTGAACATGAAAATAGAGGATAAAATAAATAGGTTATTAAAATCTATGGTTATAAAAGGAAAGAACGTATGTAATGACTTCCTTCCAAAATTGAGTTCAAGCAGACATTTACCAAAAAAGAAAAACAAAAACGAAATAGTATTATCCAGAGAGTACTGCTATATTCCAGCTGTATCGATAATTTGACAACTTTCGTTTTTGCTGCGGATTTTGGAAGACTGCCGTCTTGCATTTTGAGTATCATATGTGTAATATGAAATCAGTAATGGTACTTTTGTGTTGGCAGTGCCTGAAAACCTCAAAATGAACATACAAACCATGCAGTCACGATGTTTCCATCAAAAGATACACGACTTTTTTGTTTAGGGAGGGTCCAGATGGTGACCATCTTGGATTTCGTGTACTACACAGGGTCACATTGATTTCCTATAAGCACCATCGTGTCGGCCGTGCCTGAAAACCTCATTATAGGATCCCAGGTACTACATTTCCATTAGAAATTGTAAGCCTATATAGACCTGAAAGGCCCCGTTGGCAGCCATTTTGAAAACCATCATTTTCTCACTTATGCTATGATTCTAGCATTTCCACCTAATACTGTTTTGAAGCTGGCGGTATCCTATACTCAAAATAACCAGTCAAAGTCTCTTCCCAAGAAGATGTATACGGGTTTCTACAACAGGGACTGCACTAATTAGGAATAGGACAGACTTGTCGTGTAGGAGGTATTAGGTTTCTGTGATCCTCTCACTGCTATAAAGCTCTTTTAATATCTTCAGTACAGTGACATCATTGTCATTTAATTCCTCCTACACTCAGATCTTTTTAACGAACTTTGGGGAAATTTTTGGAAATGGATAGGTTAGTATAGTCTTTACTGAATCCCGTTATTACGAGGACGCCCACTTAATTTAGTAGGTAGCAGAGACAGTAAACTACTAAAGCTTACAATGATAGGCCTAATTCTTCCAATGCTCTATCATTCCGTCCAAGTAGGGTTAATGGTAACATAATAAACTTTCGGGTTCACGGGATTAATTCTAAGTTGAATGAAATCATATTTATGAGGAATGGAGACTGAGGAAGAGATGGAGGGATGGGGGTGGAAACGAACATGAGAGACGGGGTGTGAGTTGGGGAGACTGCAGCCTGACGGCAGAAGATAGGGTGACATAGATGCGATTCGGTTGTCCCTACCCCGTACGAAATTTTTGTAATGAACTAAACAGAGTTTTCCGATCATGAAGGAATTCACTAAACATTTCGTTACATCTTGACAAAGTTTTGAGACTAAAAGAACTATTTACCACAGCTGTTAATTTCTCTCTCTCTCTCTCTCTCTCTCTCTCTCTCTCTCTCTCTCTCTCTCTATCTATCTCTCTCTCTCTCTCTCTCTCCACACACACACACACACACACACACACACACACACACACACACACACGCTCATGCACAGCTGTTCAGGGACAGACTAATAATTACGGCGGTAACTCTGTTTTTGCCAGATGTCGACTGTGGTTTGAATAGTGATGTGGATGGTTGATGGTGTGGATATTTGGTGGTGTGAATAGTGATGTGGATGGTTGATGGTGTGGATATTTGATGGTGTGAATAGTGATGTGGATGGTTGATGGTGTGGATGTTTGGTGGTGTGAATAGTGATGTGGATGGATGATGATGTGGATATTTGGTGGTGTGAATAGTGATGTGGATGGTTGATGGTCTGGATATTTGGTGCTGTGAATAGTGATGTGGATGGTTGATGGTCTGGATATTTGGTGGTACAATGGAGAACAAAGGAAAGGAAACAGCAACAGACCTTATGGTCCTTTCAAGGCTGTTTGGTACAGAGTAAACTATGACTACAAGATCTAACTCTACATGCTGAAGGATAAGGATAGTAAAGCAAGAAGGCTCATTCCGCCTCCAAACCCTCCAGCCAAAACTGGCAAGAAAAAGTGGGAAAAACCACCATGCAGCATGGAAAAACTGACATGGAAATTTCATAGGAAAAACTGAAAAGGAAAAGGTACATTCTATAGTACAATATCTATAAGCTACCAGTATGAATAACCTGAAAGAGAAAGTAGTAAAGAACAATGAGTAATCTAATAAATAAATAACTAATGCATGTCACTGTACGGGTACGCTGAGTTGACCGGGTGTCTGCGAACACAGTGTGGAAATTGCATAGTGCATGGTGTGGATATTCATGGGTGGTGTGGCAGCCTTGCCTGGCGGTATTAAGGTAGGCAGCAGTCAATCAGGCCCCCGCTTCATTCATTCCACTGAGACTAGGAACTTGCCCATGCGGGACAAGCAAACAAGTCACCTCCTGAAGCAGTGACTCCTGGTACATTAAAAAAATCTCGATGGTGGCCATGTAACTAACAGGGACCCTCAGTGATCCACAGCCCATCACAGGTCAAAAGTATGAGTAGTGACCGTTAACTCAGGGCTATCTGTGCATATACTATTTTTGCATTTAATAAATTGATCCAGGCTCTAAAAAACTAAAATAAAATAAAACAGAAAATTATGCATAGAAAAGTGTTTTATTCAGGAGTAAACATATTAAGCTGGGGGTTGGATGCCAAATACTTATCCAGGCGACCTTTAAAGGTTTGTACT
Organism: Coenobita brevimanus; assembly: GCF_032717465.1. Classification (NCBI taxonomy): domain Eukaryota; kingdom Metazoa; phylum Arthropoda; class Malacostraca; order Decapoda; family Coenobitidae; genus Coenobita; species Coenobita brevimanus. The sequence goes on from NC_136972.1 coordinate 1,805,323, forward strand.
CTATTACAATCTATTACGTTGGAGGGCAATTTATTCCATATATTTACAACTCTATTGAAGAAGAAATGCTTAGCTTCATGCGACTGGAGTCGTTTGTCAATTATTTTATGCCCATTGCCTCTAGTGTAGTTCGAGTGATCAACTGTGAAGTATTTATCGACAGCCATGTTATCATGTCCTTTGAATATCTTGAATACTTGAATTAAATCTCCTCGTATCCTCCGTTTTGTTAGGATAAAGAGATTCAGGGCTTCTAAACGTTCCTCATACGGTTTATTTCTCAATCTAGGTATAATCTTTGTCATCCTTCGCTGCACTCTTTCAAGCTTTTCCATGTCCTTTTTATAATACGGTGACCAAAGCTGAATGCAATGCTCCATGTGCGGGCGTACTAAGGAATTATATAAAGTAAGGACACTATTATCGGATTTATATTCATATGCTCTGCCTATGAACCCAATCAATTTGTTGGCTTTTTCAACAGCTTCTGTACATTGTTTGCTTGTTTTCAAATAATTTGTTATTATAACTCTTAAGTCTTTTTCATGGTTTACCCTATCAAGCTGGACATTATTCATGCTGTAACTTGCGCTTACATTTTTACTGCCAATGTTTAACACTTTGCATTTATTATTATTGAAATCCATTTGCCAGACTTGGGCCCAGTTAAACAGTTGATCAAGATCTCTCTGAATTGCCTGTCTTTGCAGTGCTATATCTGCTCTGTTACCTATTTTAGTATCATCAGCAAATTTTGAAATCTTACAACACAATCCTTCGTTAATATCATTCACATATATTAAGAAAAGAATAGGACCTAACACTGAATCCTGCGCCACTCCACTTGTAACTTTTATCCAGTCTGACTCTTTTCCATTTATTACAACTCTTTGCTTTCGTCCGGTGAGCCAATCTTCTACCCACCCGAGAACACTGCCTCTGAAACCATGTGCATTTAGCTTTTGAAGGAGTCTTTTGTGTGGAACTTTGTCAAAAGCCTTTTGAAAATCAAAGGTAAACCACATCAACAGATTTAGTCTCGTCATACATGTTCAATATATCATTAAAAAAATCCAGCAGATTCGTGAGGCAAGAGCGATTATTACGAAAACCATGTTGAGAATCTTTTATGAGATTGTTTGTTTCTAAGTGTTTTACAAACTTGTCTCTGATAATAGTTTCAAGCAATTTGCAAACCACTGATGATAAACTAAATGCGCGGTAGGTTTCTCGTTGGGCTCTGTTGCCCTCTTTGAATATTGAGGTTATGTTAGCAAGCTTCCATTCATGTGGCATCTTACTGCTCTTAAGTGATAAGCTAAAAAGGTCAGCTAAAGTCTTTGATATTTCACTCTGTACTTCCTTCAATACACGTGGTGATATTTTGTCCGGTCCTGGTGCTTTATTCTCTTTTAATCTGTTTATTGGATGCAGTACGTCGCAATCGCTGACTGTAATATCAGTGATTATGTTGCCCTCTTCTATAGGAATGGGGGAAACAGTAGGAATTGTATGTATATTTTCTGTTGTTAATACTGACGTGAAGAAACTATTAAGAATTTTCGCCATTATAGTTTCATCATAGGTGTGCTCTTCGTTATCTGTGATTAAGGGACTGATTGATGAAGTTATTACCTTTTTGCTTCTTATGAAACCGAAAAATTCTTTGGGATTTGATTTACTGATACTTGCAATATGTGTCTCAAGGTTTTTCTTACTGCATTTAATTAATTTTTTGGCATTTCGTCGAAGGGCATCATATTAATTTTTATCACTTTGACTCTTTGTGGTATTATAATTCTTATATGCAAGATTTTTTGCTTCTAAACAGTGTTTAATGTTGGAGTTCCACAATTTGGGTTTATAATTTTTGGTGGGCCTTCTGTTGCGCATAGGAATACATAATTTGATGGCACGGTTGAGAGTTTCTGTAAAGTAACTCCACGCGTCATTGATATCTAAAGTTTCGACATTGGGATGCCAGTCAACTGCACCTGCAATTGCCTTTAATTTCTTAAAATTTGCTATCTTAAACTCGGGCACTTTCTCACAACTGGCCTTGACACTGTCTTCACTTAATTTAATGTTAAATGTAACTGTGCAATGATTACTTGTACTAAATTCTTCTCCTACAATAACATTACTCACTACATTTTCTGATGTAGCTAAGACAAGATCTAGGATGTTAGCTCCACGTGTTGGATAATTTACAAATTGATACAAAGAACTCTCTTGCAAATTTGTATATAGGTCTGACCCTGTGTCTGAGGATAGGGCTTCTCCCCGTTTTGGAACTGGTAAATTAGAGTCACCAAATATTACAGTGCTTTGCATACAAGATAGTTCGGCAATTTGATTGTAGATTTCATTATCGATGTTGAGTGGCTGGCCAGGTGGACAATAAATTAACCCAAGAATGATTTTATGACAATATTAATTTCTAAGCTGAATATATATAGTGTTGATGTTTTCAGTACATGACTTGGTAATTTGGACTGGATGAAATCCTGATTTAACATATAACAACACGCCGCGACCTGCTCGATTCTTCCTTTCACAACTGAAAATGTGATAGCCTGGTAAATTAAACTCAGCTAGAATATCTCTCTGCTCAGTATTTAGCCACGATTCTGTTACTCCAATTACATCATAATCTTCGGTAAAGGAAAGGGCCTCTAAATCAAAATTTATTACGTAGACTACGAGCATTTGCAAGGATTCCTTTAATATACTTTCCTTTCTGATGTGGGGAGCTTCATTGTTTATTGATTTATCAGCTCGTATGACATCTGCGTTTGCCTCCTGTGATGCTTGTTTTTTCTTCAGAAAAAACTTACATCATTAAGCAAACGACCGAGACGGGCAGAACCAACGGCATTGAAGTGTAGTCCATCGTTCGTAAACAGTGTACGCTGCTCGTAAAATTGGTTCCACGTGTCGATGAACTGAACTCCTTCCTGTAAGCAAAGTGACTTGACTCTGTTATTAATACTAAATGCTCTGCATTCCCTGCATTAATCCTTGGTAGTATGCCTGAAATTAAAATATGGTTAGTTTTCTCATTGTATCGTTGGATCATCTTACCGTACTTCTCCATCAGCTCCTCTGATCGGGTTCGCATGACGTCATTGGTACCTGTATGAATGATAACAAGGCTGTCATTTTCCGCATTCTCAAAAACGACATCTACAGCCTCTGTTACGTCATCTACTCCTGCACCTGGAATACAAAAATGCTTTCGTTTAGAGCGTGCCCAGCCGCAAAATTCCTCCAACTGACCACGGATGATGGAGTTCCCCACAACTCGTGCCTCATGGGGCTCTTCCTCTACTTCTGTGAGAATCTGAAACTTGTTGTATGTTGTTACTGGAATGATGCTTCTTTTCCTTGCAAGCCTTGCATCATTCCGCACTGGCTGGAACTCATTCTGTACGGTGCGGGGAGAAGTAACTACAGCAGGAGGAGGATGGTCAACCTGGACTGCAGTTGGCCTAGCAGTGACATTGTCCTCTGCAGTGTGTCCGACATTACTTGCAATGAATTCCTCCAGCACATCTACTTTTTGGGTCAGACTGTTAATTTTGTTCGTAGCCTCGGTCAGCTTGTCTTCCAGGCTCTGACGTAGTTTGCACATCCTGCAAACAAAGGTGTGGTCCGTATAACAGGGTCCGGTGAAACTACCAGAGCAGGTTACGCAAATGGTGTTCCGCGGCATTCTGAAATGAAAGGTAACTGCTAGGATTAATCAGAGAAAAAGAATCTGGTAATACTGATTAGTACCTGGAAGAGATATTGGAACAAGAATGAGTTATATACAAAACCTGCTAGAACAGTGATATTTTATGCAATGGTTACGGGTTTTACTGGTGGGATCTTGTTGCTGTTTAGATCTGTACTGGAATAACTACCTTACTGGTTATTTGTACACCTGTTACAAAGAATGGAAAGCTAACCGTTACCTGGAATGAAGAACTTTTTTACGTTCAAAGCCAAACATCTTTACGAAATTAAGTTCTCATATTGTATCGTAATAATAATAATAATAATAATAATAATAATAATAATAATAATAATAATAATAATAATCAGAGCAGAGAATGAATAAGAGGATGAGGAATAGGAATAGGAAGAGGGAAAGACGAAGAAGTGGAAGATGCCGGAAACAGAGAAGAAAAGATGTGAGGAAGGGATGGAGAACACGATAATGAAGAAGAGAAGGGAAGGAGGGAAGGAGAGACAGAGAAAGTAGTGGGGAGGGAGAAGTGAGGCAAAAAGGAGAGGTGGGATAGAAGAGATGAATAAGGAGGCACAACAAGCAAGAGATAGAGAGAAGTGGGAAACACAAAGGCAAAGACAAATAAATGAGGATGAAAAAGAGGAGAGAAATATGAAGAGGCGAGGAGGGAAAAGAGAGAGCAGAGAGACTGAACATGTATAAGGAGGGAGAGGAGAGAGGGGAGAAGAAGGAAGAAGGAAGCTTAGGAAGACAATAGGTAAAAGAAAGAATGGGTACGTGAGGTGGATAAGGAATAATATAAAATATCAAAATGTGGACAAAAAATTTGCAGAAACAAACAAATCTTTACTCTCTCTCTCTCTCTCTCTCTCTCTCTCTGGTAAAAATAAGTGTTTGTTTCATGGGACTGGATATGTTTGTTAAGGAATCTATAACCAATACCTTTATAATTCGACTGATGTATTTTTATTTTTTTTCTTTCTTCCTCTCTTCCTATTTTTCCCATTTTTCCTGTCACCTTTTATTACTACTCTTTCCTTTTCAGGTGGCTTTACTTTGAGTGACAATCCTACTTGTTTCCTGTAAGCCAGGAAACCATTTACAACGCTGGGTGGTAACCATATAACTAACCCACACATGTTGTTAACAAACGGGTTGGCGGTGCCTGTCCCTGTAAAACAAGAATATAATTCAAAGACAAATGGCCACCTATGGGATTATGGCATCTGGCTATAGACAGATAGATAGATAGATAGATAGATAGTATTGTTATATATTTAACGATTGCTATATCATTGTGTCCATTGATAATGCTGTAAACCTGCTTTATCACCTCTTATTTTATTTATTTATTTTTTTAGATAAACAAAATGTAGTTGTACTGATTTTTTTTTTTTTTTTAATAAAATGTAGTTCTCGTGTAGGCTCCTCGTGTAGTGCATTTCGCAATCTAGGTATGATTTTCCTCACTCTTTGTGTAATCTCTCGAGCGTCTCCATACGCGTATATATGTTACGAGACGAAAGCTGGAAGAAAAAAGTAACGCCACGCCAGGATTTTTGACTCATAATTTTGACCTTTGATCGACGTCCACCAAAATCAGTTAACGCCTCACACCCACACAGTGTACAGGCCGGTTTTTATTGACGTCTGATGAAGCATGTGTGAGATATATACTTAAAACAGACACATACGTACATACACGCAAAGACACACATACGTAGATACACACACAAAAAGATACACATATAGATACACACACAGAAAGATACACATACGTAGATACACACACAGAAACATACACATACGTAGATACACACACAGAAACATACACATACGTAGATACACACACAGAAACATACACATACGTAGATACACACACAGAAACACACATACGTAGATATACACACAGAAAGATACACATACGTAGATATACACACAGAAACATACACATACGTAGATACACACACAGAAACATACACATACGTAGATACATATACATATACAGAAAGACACACATATTTAGATACACATACATAGACACACACACGTAGATACACATACATAGACACTCATACGTAGATATACATACATAGACACACATACGTAGATGCACACACAGAAAGAAACACATACGTAGATATGCATACATATATACAAATACGTAGATACACACACAGAAAGACACACATACCTAGATACACATACAGAAAGACACACATACATAGATACACATATACAAAGAGACATACGTACATTCACATACAGACTCGATGACACAAACCATACCTTCACCGTCGGTAGTAAGAGGAAGAAAAGGAAAGAGGAAAAATGAGGAAGAAAAAGTGAGGGAAAATGGGGTACAGAAAGAATGAGGAGAAAATGAGGGAGAGAAAGAAAGAGGGGAAAATGAGGGAGAGAAAGAATGAGGAGAAAATGAGTGAGAGAAAGAAAGAGGGGAAAGTGAGGGAGAGAAAGAATGAGGAGAAAATGAGGGAGAGAAAGAAAGAGGGGAAAATGAGGAAAGGAAAAAGGAAAAATGAAGGAGAGAAAGAAAGAGGACAAATGAAGGAGACAGATAAAGTGAAAAATCTATCTATCTATCTATTGCCAGACGCCTTAATAACGAGGTGTATAAAGAGGTAGATGGTGTGGCTATGGGCTCGCCTCTGGGTCCGACTATGGCTAAAGTTTTTCTCTGCTTTTGGGTGAAGAAATTTCAAGATAATTGACCCGCAAACTTTAAAGCCATCCTTTATCGTAGATATGTGGATGACACTCTACTTATATTTCAAGATGAAACCCATGACCCACTTTTTTTTTAACTACCTAAATAAAGAATATAAGAACATAAAATTTACCATTGAATGTGAAGTTAACTGTAAACTCCCTTTTCTTGATTTACTAATACAGAAGTTAAATGTCACTCTGGTTATGTCTGTATATCGCAAGCCTACTTTCTCCGGTTTGGGTACTAGCTTTTTTAATTACTGTCCATTTATTTTTAAGGTGAATGCAATTAGAACACTTGTATAGAGCTTATAACCTAACTACAACCTAGAACCTATTCCATAAGGTCACATTTTTGAGGAATTTCTTTGCTAACAATGGTTTCAGCACTGCTTTATTTTTTTTTTAACTGTGCTAGAAAATTCTTAGCCAAAATTTACAGTCCAAAACAACCCGTATGCACAGTGAGTATGGAGGAAATGTTTCTGTATCTACCTTTCCTTGGTACTGTATCAGAAAAGATAGAGAGGGCACAGAAATAAAACTTTTCTTTTTTCTATCCTCAAATAAAGTTCCGATATGTTCATAAGAATGATCTTATGATTCTATCATTTTTTCATTACTAAGACCGACTACCGACTGCCCTCCGCTCGTCAGTCGTTTATGAATATAAGTGCCTTAGTTGCCATGCAGGGTATATTGGAAGCACAATACGAGCTTTCAAGCTAAGGGTTGACGAGCATAGAGGTCAGTCGAGCAGGTCAGGGGCCGGACGCACTAACGCAGTTACGGTCCCGTAACTCGCTACGGGCGGGGGAAAAGGGAGCGGCGAAGGTCTCCCTGTGAGCGACCCTCCTCACTCAGCGGTAAGGGAACATTGATATATTTGTAATACTTATGTTGATCCAAAGAATTTCTGTATAATAGACACATGTACCAGTAAGAATCTAAGAATACTAGAATCCATTCATATTTATAAACGAGAACCCGCCCTAAACAATTGTCTGTCTGCTGTTCCTCTGAATATATTGTGCAATTAAGTCCCCCTTTAATTTAACACTACGTTTTCTCTTTGATTTAAGTGTGATCAGCTCATGCTCAAATAGTTCTTTTAGGATTTTAAATACCTTGCGGGTCTTACATATATATATATATATATATATATATATATATATATATATATATATATATATATATATATATATATATAGATATATATATATATATATATATATATATATATATATATTTTAGATCCACTGAAGATGACATAGATTAATATCTCGAAACGTCTGGACATAATAAATATGCTGTTCGTTGCAACACTGGTATTGCTTTTCCTGTATAAGATGCGGTTCCCTCAGAGCAAGCCTGTCTCAATAATTCTTCGCAGTAGGTATGGACCCTCTTCACTTCACGGGTTCCGAAAGTACGAACGGCTGTCAACCCAGCTGGAAAAAAGAAACCTTGACCTGCATTTTCTTTTATGTTGAACCGAACTTCCTTAGGTTCAAGCTGTACTGGAAAACTCTTTGTAACTCAGAGCTGTATAAATCTTGGCAAGGTAAGTTACTTAACATTGAAATAAGAACTAAGGAAAAAGAAAGTAGGGACCTTAAAGTTTCACTTAGTCAGTCATGTAAATGCTTAACCTTCATTGTTTCATGTTTAGACATCTCCTGTTTAAAGCATTTTGTTAAGAGAAAAGTAAATAGAGTAGGTACAAATATTGGCAAGGTTCATGGAAAGAAATTACTTCGGCTTGGGGCTAAATCTGAGCTAAAATCATGTGATCCTCAAAAGTTATATTCAATTACTCAAATGTAGAATTATCCAGTCGTGAGTCCTTTTTGTTATCTTTCGGTTTAGAATTTAACCTACCTGTGTTTCGGCCTAACTTTTATAAGTACTTCACTGCTTTTGAGAGTATGATACAAACACTTAGAGGATGTAAGCTCACTGAAGGGTATAGCTTCAATTCAGTTATTCAGTGTGTTCGCAATATAGCATGTAAAGAATACTATGGGTTTAAAAGTTCTAAAGTATATTCACCTATTCTCACAAAGAAAGATTTTAGCATTTTGAAAGACTTGGGTAAAAATGAGGAGTTGGTTGTCTGTCGTCCAGATAAAAGAAGAGGCGTTGTGCTACTCAATAAAGTTGATTACATAGCGAAAATTCATGATATTTTCAAGGACTCCACTACGTTCATTAAAGTCATTCAGGCCGATTTAATAAAACTGAAAACGAAAATAGAGGATAAAGTAAATAGGTTATTAAAATCTATGGTTATAAACGGAAAGAACGTATGTAATGATTTAATTACAAACTTGAGTTCAAGCAGACATTTACCAAAAAGAAAAACAAAAAGGAAATAGTATTATCCAGAGAGTACTGCTATATTCCAACTATATCGAAATTTGACAACTTTCGTGTTTGCTGCGGATTTTGGAAGACTGCCATCTTGAATTTTGAGTATCATATGTGTAATATCAAATCAGTAATGGTACTTTCGTGTTGGCAGTGCCTGAAAACCTCATAATGAGCATACAAACCATGCAGTCACGATGTTTCCGTCAAAAGATACACGACTTTTTTGTTTAGGGAGGGTCCGGATAGTGACCATCTTGGATTTCAGGTACTACACAGGGTCACATTGATTTCCTATAGGCACCATCGTGTCGGCAGTGCCTGAAAACCCCATTATAGGATGCCAGGTACTACATTTCTATTAGAAATTGTAAGCCTTTATAGTCCTGAAAGACCCCGTTGGCAGCCATTTTGAAAACCGTCATTTTCTCACTGATGCTATGATTCTAGCAATTCCACCTAATACCGTTTTCAAGCTGGCGGTATCCTATACTCAAATCACCAGTCAAAGTCTCTTCCCAAAAAGATGTATACGGGTCTCTACTACAGAGACTAGACTAATTAGGAATAGGACAGACTTGTCGTATAGGAGGTATTAGCCTTCTGTGATCCTCTCACTGCTATAAAGCTCTCTTAATATCTTCAGTACAGTGACTTCATTGTCATTTAATTACTCCTTAACTCAGATCTTTTTAAACGAACTTGGGAGAAATTTTTGGAAATGGATAGTTTAGTATAGGCTTTACTGAATCCCGTTATTACGAGGACGCCCACTTAAACTTAGTAGGTAGCAGCGACAGTAAACTACTAAAGCTTACAATGATAGGCCTGATTCTTCCAATGCTCTATCATTCCGTCCAAGTAGGGTTAATGGTAACATAATAAACTTTCGGGCTCACGGGATTAATTGTAAGTTGAGTGAAATCAAGTTTATAGGGAATGGAGACTGAGGAAGAGATGGAGGGATGGGGGTGGAAACGAACAATATAGACGAGGGGTGAGTTGGGGAGACTGCAGCATGACGGTAGAAGATAGGGTGACATAGATGCGATTCGGTTGTCCCTACCCCGTACGAAATTTTTGTAATGAACTAAACAGAGTTTTCCGATCATGAGGGAATTCACTAAACATTTCGTTACATATTGACAAAGTTTTGAGAGTAAAAGAACTATTTACCACAGCTGTTAATTTTTTCTGTCTGTCTGTCTGTCTGTCTGTCTGTCTGTCTGTCTCTCTCTCTCTCTCTCTCTCTCTCTCTCTCTCTCTCTCTCTCTCTCTCTCTCTCTCTCTCTCTCTCTCTCTCTCTCCACACACACACACACACACACACACACACACACACACACACACACACACACACACACACACGCAGATGTACAGCTGTTCAGGGACAGACTAATAATTACGGCGGTAACTCTGTTTTTGCCAGATGTCGACTGTGGTTTGAATAGTGATGTGGATGGTTGATGGTGTGGATATTTGATGGTGTGAATAGTGATGTGGATGGTTGATGGTGTGGATATTTGATGGTGTGAATAGTGATGTGGATGGTTGATGGTGTGGATATTTGGTGGTGTGAAAAGTGATGAGGATGGCTGATGGTGTGGATATTTAATGCTGTGAATAGTGATGTGGATGGTTGATGGTGTGGATATTTAATGCTGTGAATAGTGATGTGGATGGTTGATGGTGTGGATATTTGTTGGTGTGAATAGTGATGTGGATGGTTGATGGTGTGGATATTTGGTGGTGTGAATAGTGATGTGGATGGTTGATGGTGTGGATATTTGATGGTGTGAATAGTGATGTGGATGGTTGATGGTGTGGATATTGAATGCTGTGAATAGTGATGTGGATGGTTGATGGTGTGGATATTTGGTGGTGTGAATAGTGATGTGGATGGTTGATGGTGTGGATATTTGTTGGTGTGAATAGTGATGTGGATGGTTGATGGTGTGGATATTTGTTGGTGTGAATAGTGATGTGGATAATTGATGGTGTGGATATTTGGTGGTGTGAATAGTGATGTGGGTTGTTGATGGTATGGATATTTGGTGGTACAAAGGAGTACAAAGGAAAACAAACAGCAACAGATCTTATGGTCTTTCGAGGCTGTTTCGTACAGAGTAGACTATGACTACAAGATCTAACTCTACATGCTGAAGGATAAGGATAGTAAAGCAAGAAGGCTCCCCCCGCCTCCAAACAATCCAGCCAAAACTGGCAAGAAAAAGTGAGAAAAACCACCACGCAGCATGCAAAAACTGACATGGAAATTTCATAGGAAAGACTGAAAAGGAAATATCTATAAGCTACCACTATGAATAACCTGAAAGAGAAAGTAGTAAAGCACAATGAGTAATCTAATAAATAAATAACTAATGCATGTCACTGTACGGGTACACTGAGTTGACCGGGTGTCTGCGGACACAGTATGGAAATTGCACAGTGAACAGTGTGGATATTCAGGGGTGGTGTGACAGCCTTGCCTGGCGCTATTAGGCAGCAGTCAATCAGGCCCCAGCTTCATTCATTCCACTGAGACTAGGAACTTTCCCATGCGGGACAAGCAAACAAGTCACCTCCTGAAGCAGTGATTCCTGGTTCATTAAAAAAATCTCGATGGTGGCCACGTAACTAACAGGGACCCTCAGTGATCCATAGCCCATCACAGGTCAAAAGTATGAGTAGTGACCGTTAACTCAGGGCTAACTGTGCATATACTATATTTGCATTTAATAAATTGATCCAGGCTCTAAAAAACTAAAATAATATAAAACAGAAAATTATACATACAAAAGTGTTTTATTCAGGAGTAAACATATTAAACTGTGGGTTGGATGCCAAATGCTTATCCAGGCGACCTTTAGTGGTTTATACTGCATTACAATCTATTACGTTGGAGGGTAATTTATTCCATATATTTACAACTCTATTGAAGAAGAAATGCTTAGCTTCATGCGACTGGAATCGTTTGCCAATTATTTTATGCCCATTGCCTCTAGTGTAGTTCGAGTGATCAACTGTGAAGTATTTATCGACAGCCATGTTATCATGTCCTTTGAATATCTTGAATACTTGAATTAAATCTCCTCGTATCCTCCGTTTTGTTAGGGTAAAGAGATTCAGGGCTTCTAAACGTTCCTCATACGGTTTATTTCTCAATCTAGGTATCATCTTTGTCATCCTTCGCTGCACTCTTTCAAGCTTTTCCATATCCTTTTTATAATACGGTGACCAAAACTGAACGCAATACTCCAAGTGCGGGCGTACTAAGGAATTATATAAAGTAAGGACGATATTATCGGATTTATATTCAAATGCTCTGCCTATGAACCCAATCAATTTGTTGGCTTTTTCAACAGCTTCTGTACATTGTTTGCTTGGTTTCAAATCATTTGTTATTATAACTCTTAAGTCTTCTTCATGGTTTACCCTATCAAGCTGGACATTATTCATGCTGTAACTTGCTTTTACATTTTTATTGCCAATGTTTAACACTTTCCATTTATTAATATTGATATCCATTTGCTAGACTTGGGCCCAGTTAAAAAGTTGATCAAGATCCCTGAATTGCCTGCCTCGGCAATGTTGTATCTGCTCTGTTACCTATTTTAGTATCATTGGCAAATTTTGAAATATTACAACCTAATCTTTCAGCAATATCATTTACGTATATTAAGAAAAAATAGGACCTAACACTGAACCCTGCGGCACTCCACTTGTAACGTTTATCCAGTCTGACTCTTTTCCATTTATTAACACTCTTTGTTTTCGTCCGGTGAGCCAATCTTCTACCCACCTGAGAACATTGCCTCTGAAACCACGTGCCTTTAGCTTCTGAAGGAGTCTTTTGTGTGGAACTTTGTCAAAAGCCTTTTGAAAATCAAAGGTAGACCACATCAACAGATTTAGTCTCGTCATACATGTTCAGTATATCACTAAAAAGGTCCAGCAGATTCGTGAGGCAAGAGCGATTATTACGAAAACCATGTTGAGAATCTTTTATGAGATTGTTTGTTTCTAAGTGTTTTACAAACTTGTCTCTGATAATAGTTTCAAACAATTTGCAAACCACTGATGTTAAACTAATTGGGCGGTAGTTTTCTCGTTGGGCTCTGTTGCCCTTTTTGAATATTGAGGTTACGTTAGCAAGCTTCCATTCCTGTGGCATCTCACTGCTCTTAAGTGATTAGCTAAAAAGTTCAGCTAAAGGCTTTGATATTTCATTCTGTAGTTCCTTCAATACACGTGGTGATATTTTGTCCGGTCCTTGTGATTTATTCTCTTTTAATCTGTTTATTGGAAGCAGTACGTCGCAATCGCTGACTGTCATGTCAGTGATTATGTTGCCCTCTTCTATAGGAATTGGGGAAACAGTAAGAATTGTATGTATATTTTCTGTTGTAAATACTGACGTGAAGAAATTATTAAGAATTTTCGCCATCATAGTTTCATCATAAGTGTGCTCTCCGATATCTGTGATTAAGGGACCGATTGATGAAGTTATTACCTTTTTGCTTCTTATGAAACCGAAAAATTCTTTGGGATTTGATTTACTGATACTTGCAATATGTATCTCAAGGTTTTTCTTACTGCATTTAATTAATTTTTTGGCATTTCGTCGAAGGGCATCATATTCATTTTTATCACTTTGACTCTTTGTGGTATTATAAATCTTATATGCAAGATTTTTTGCTTCTAAACAGTGTTTAATGTTGGAGTTTCACCATTTGGGTTTAGAAATTTTTTGTGGGCCTTCTGTTGCGCATAGGAAAACATAGTTTGATGGCACTGTTGAAAGTTTCTGTAAAGTAACTCCACGCGTCACTGATATCTAAAGTTTCGACAATGGGATGCCAGTCAACTGCACCTGCAATTGCCTTTAACTTCTTAAAATTTGCTCTCTTAAAGTCGGGCACTTTCTCACAACTGGCCTTGACACTGTCTTCACTGTATTTAATGTTAAATGTAACTATGCGATGATCACTTGTACTAAATTCTTCTCCTACAATAACATTACTCACTACATTTTCTGATGTAGCCAAGACAAGATCTAGGATGTTAGCTCCACATGTTGGATAATTTACAAATTGATACAAAGAACTTTCTTGCAAATTTGTATATAGGTCTGACCCTGTGTGTGAGGATAGGGCATCTCCCCATTTTGGAACTGGTAAATTAGAGTCACCAAATATTACAGTGCTTTGCATACAAGATAGTTCGGCAATTTGATTGTAGATTTCATTATTGCTGTTGAGTGGCTGGCCAGGTGGACAATAAATTAACCCAAGAGTGATTTTATGACAATATTAATTTCTAAGCTGAATATATATAGTGTTGATGTTTTCAGTACATGACTTGGTAATTTCGACTGAATGAAATCCTGATTTAACATATAACAACACACCGCCCCTTGCTCGATTCTTCCTTTCACAACTGAAAATGTGATAGCCTGCTAAATTAAACTCAGCTAGAAAATCTCTCTGCTCAGTATTTAGCCATGATTCTGTTACTCCAATTTCATCATAATCTTCGGTAAAGGAAAGGGCCTCTAAATCAAAATTTATTACGTAGACTACGAGCATTTGCAAGGATTGCTTTAATGTGCTTTCCTTTCTGATGTGAGGAGCTTCCATTATTTATTGATTTATCAGATCGTATGACTTCTGCGTTTGCCTCCCGTGATGCTTGTTTTTTCTCCAGAAAAAACTTACATCATTAAGCAAACGACCGAGATGGGCAGAACCAACGGCATTCAAGTGTAATCCATCGTTCGTAAACAGTGTACGCTGCTCGTAAAATTGGTTCTACTTGTCGATGAACTGAACTCCTACCTGTAAGCAAAGTGACTTGACTCTGTTATTAATACTAAATGCTCTGCTGAAGAAGGCATTCCCTGCATTAATCCTTGGTAGTATGCCTGAAATTAAAATATGGTTAGTTTTCTCCTTGTAGCGTCGGATCATCTTCCTGTACTTCTCCATCAGCTCCTCTGATCGGGTTCGCATGACGTCATTGGTACCTGTATGAATGATAACAAGGCTGTCATTTTCCGCATTCTCAAAAACGTCATCCACAGCCTCTGTTACGTCATCTACTCCTGCACCTGGAATACAAAAATGTTTTCGTTTAGAGCATGCCTGGCCACAAAATTCCACCAACTGACCACGGATGATGGAGTCCCCCACAACCCGTGCCTCATGGGGCTCTTCCTCTACTTCTGTGAGAATCTGAAACTTGTTGTATGTTGTTACTGGAATGATGCTTCTTTTCCTTGCAAGCCTTGCACCATTCCGCACTGGCTGGAACTCATTCTGTACGGTGGGGGGAGAAGTAACTACAGCAGGAGGAGGATGGTCAACCTGGACTGCAGTTGGCCTAGCAGTGACATTGTCCTCTGCAGTGTGTCCGACATTACTCGCAATGAATTCCTCCAGCACATCTACTTTTCGGGTCAGACTGTTAATTTTGTTCGTAGCCTCGGTCAGCTTGTCTTCCAGGCTCTGACTTAGTTTGCACATGCTGCAAACAAAGGTGTGGTCCGTATAAAAGGATCCTGTGAAACTACCGGAGCAGGTTACGCATATGATGTTCCGCGGCATTCTTAAAAGCAAGGTAACTGCGATTATTAATCAGAGAAAAAGAATCTGGTAATACTGTCAGAGATATTGGAACAAGAATAAGTTATATACAAAATCTGCTAGAAGAGTACTAATTTATGGAGTGGTTACGGGTTTTACTGGTGGGGTCTTGTAGCTGTTTAGAACTGTACAGGAATAGCTACTTTACTGGTTATTAGTACACCTGTTACAAAGAATGGAAAGCAAACCGTTACCTTTAATGAAGAACTTTTTTACGTTCAAAGCCAAACATCTTTACGAAATTAAGTTCTCATATCGTATCGTAATAATAATAATAATAATAATAATAATAATAATCATCATCTCGTCCTGTCTCGGCTACCTCCCTTTCCTTGGGGGAAGCAGCCTAGGTATATAGATAGACAGATCATCATCATCATCATGAGCAGCAGCAGCAGAGCAGAGAATGAATAAGAGGAGGCGGAAGATGAATAGGAAGAGGGAAAGACGAAACAGTGGAAGATACCGGAAACAGAGAAGAAAAGATATGAGGAAGGGATGGAGAATACGATAATGAAGAGGAGAAGGGAAGGCGGGAAGGAGAGACAGAGAAAGTAGTGGGCAGGGAGAAGTGAGGCAAAAAGGAGAGGTGGGATAGAAGAGATGAATAAGGAGGCACAAGAAGCGAGAGAGAGAGAGAAGTGGGAAACACAAAGGCAAAGACAAATAAATGAGGATGAAAAAGAAGAGAGAAATATGAAGAGGCGGGGAGAGAAAAGAGAGAGCAGAGAGAATGAACATGAATAAGGAGGGAGAGGAGAGAGAGGAGAAGAAGGAAGAAGGAAGCTTAGGAAGACAATAGGTAAAAGAAAGAATGGGTACGTGAGGTGGATAAGGAATAATATAAAATATCAAAATGTGGACAAAAAATTTGCAGAAACAAACAAATCTTTACTCTCTCTCTCTCTCTCTCTCTCTCTCTCTCTCTCTCTCTCTCTCTCTCTCTCTCTGGTAAAAATAAGTGTTTGTTTCATGGGACTGGATATGTTTGTTAAGGAATCTATAACCAATACCTTTATAATTCGACTGCTGTATTGTTATTTTTTTTCTTTCTTCCTCTCTTCCTATTTTTCCCATTTTTCCTGTCACCTTTTAATACTACTCTTTCCTTTTCAGGTGGCTTTACTTTGAGTGACAATCCTACTTGTTTCCTGTAAGCCAGGAAACCATTTACAACGCTGGGTGGTAACCATATAACTAACCCACACATGTTGTTAACAAACGGGTTGGCGGTGCCTCTCCCTGCAAAACAAGTATATAACTCAAAGACAAACGGCCACCTACGGGATTATGGCGTCTGGCTATAGACAGATAGATAGACAGATAAATAGATAGGTATTATTGTTATATATATTACGACAGCTATATCATTGTGTCCATTGATAATGCTGTAAACCTGCTTTATCACCTATTATTTTATTTATTTATTTTTTTAGATAAACAAGATGTAGTTGTACTGATTTTTTTTTTTTTTTTAATAAAATGTAGTTCTCGTGTAGGCTCCTCGTGTAGTGCATTTCGCAATCTAGGTATGATTTTCCTCACTCTTTGTGTAATCTCTCGAGCGTCTCCATTCGCGTATATATGTTACGAGACGAAAGCTGGAAGAAAAAAGTAACGCCACGCCAGGATTTTTGACTCATAATTTTGACCTTTGATCGACGTCCACCAAAATCAGTTAACGCCTCACACCCACACAGTGTACAGGCCGGTTTTTATTGACGTCTGATGAAGCATGTGTGAGATATATAGTTAAAACAGACACATACGTACATACACGCAAAGACACACATATGTAGATACACACACAGAAAGATACACATATAGATACACACACAGAAAGATACACATATAGATACACACACAGAAAGATACACATATATAGATACACACACAGAAAGATACACATATATAGATACACACACAGAAAGATACACATATATAGATACACACACAGAAAGATACACATACGTAGATACACACATAGAAAGACACACATACGTAGATACACATACAGAAAGACACACATACATAGATACACATACAGAAAGACACACATACATAGATACACATACAGAAAGACACACATACATAGATACACATACAGAAAGACACACATACATAGATACACATACAGAAAGACACACATACATAGATACACATACAGAAAGACACACATACATAGATACACATACATAGACACACATACATAGATACACATACAGAAAGACACACATACGTAGATACACATACTGAAAGACACACATACGTAGATACACATATAGAAAGACGCACATACATTTATACACATACAGAAAGACGCACATACATACATACACATATACAAAGAGACATACGTACATTCACAAACAGACTCGATGACACAAACCATACCTTCACCGTCGGTAGTAACAGGAAGAAAAGGAAAGAGGAAAAATGAGGAAGAAAAAGTGAGGGAAAATGGCGTATAGAAAGAATGAGGAGAAAATGAGGGAGAGAAAGAATGAGGAGAAAATGAGGAAGAGAAAGAATGAGGAGAAAATGAGGGAGAGAAAGAATGAGGAGAAAATGAGGAAGAGAAAGAATGAGGAGAAAATGAGGGAGAGAGAGAGAGAGAGAGAGAGAGAGAGAGAGAGAGAGAGAGAGAGAGAGAGAGAGAATGAGGAGAAAATGAGGGAGAGAAAGAGGGGAAAATAAGGGAGAGAAAGAATGAGGAGAAAATGAGGGAGAGAAAGAAAGAGGGAAAATGAGGAAAGGAAAAAGGAAAAATGAAGGAGAGAAAGAAAGAGGAAAAATGAAGGAGACAGATAAAGTGAAAAATCTATCTATCTATCTATTGCCAGACGCCTTAATAACGAGGTGTATAAAGAGGTAGATGGTGTGGCTATGGGCTCGCCTCTGGGTCCGACTATGGCTAAAGTTTTTCTCTGCTTTTGGGTGAAGAAATGGCAAGATAATTGACCTGCATACTTTAAACCCATCCTTTATCGTAGATATGTGGATGACACTCTACTTATATTTCAAGATGAAAGCCATGCTCCACTTTTTTTTAACTACCTAAATAAACAATATAAGAACATAAAATTTACCATAGAATGTGAAGTTAACGGTAAACTCCCTTTTCTTGATTTACTAATACAGAAGTTAAATGGCACTCTGGTTATGTCTGTATATCGCAAGCCTACTTTCTCCGGTTTGGGTACTACCTTTTTTAATTACTGTCCATTTATTTTTAAGGTGAATGCAATTAGAACACTTGTATAGAGCTTATAACCTAACTTCAACCTACAACCTATTCCATAAGGTCACATTTTTGAGGAATTTCTTTGCTAACAATGGTTTCAGCACTGCTTTATTTTTTTTTTTAACTGTGCTAGAAAATTCTTAGCCAAAATTTACAGTCCAAAACAACCCGTATGCACAGTGAGTATAGAGGAAATGTTTCCCTCTCTACCTTTCCTTGGTACTGTATCAGAAAAGATCGAGAGGGCACAGAAATAAAACTTTTCTTTTTTCTATCCTCAAATAAAGTTCCGATACGTTCATAAGAATGATCTTATGATTCTATCATTTTTTTATTACTAAGACCGACTACCGACTGCCCTCAGCTCATCAGTCGTTTATGAATATAAGTACCTTAGTTGCAATGCAGGGTATATTGGAAGCACAATACGAGCTTTCAAGCTAAGGGTTGACGAGCATAGAGGTCAGTTGAGCAGGTCAGGGGCCGGACGCACTAACGCAGTTACGGTCCGGTAACTCGCTACGGGCGGGGGAAAAGGGAGCGGCGTAGGTCTCCCTGTGAGCGACCCTCCTCACTCAGCGGTAAGGAAACATTCATATATTTGTAATACTTATGTTGATCCAAAGAATTTCTGTATAATAGACACATGTACCAGTAAGAATCTAAGAATACTAGAATCCATTCATGTTTATAAACGAGAACCCGCCCTAAACATTTGTCTGTCTGCTGTCCCTCTGAATATATGCAGTTAAGTCCCCCTTTAATTTAACACTACGTTTTCTCTTTGATTTAAGTGTGATCAGCTGATGCTCAAATAGTTCTTTTAGGATTTTAAATACCTTGGAGGTCTTACATATATATATATATATATATATATATATATATATATATATATATATATATATATATATATATATATATTTTAGATCCACTGAAGATGACATAGATGAATATCTCGAAACGTCTGGACATAATAAAATATGCTGTTCGTTGCAACACTGGTATTGCTTTTCCTGTATAAGATGCGGTTCCTTCAGAGCAAGCCTGTCTCATTAATTCTTCGCAGTAGGTATGGACCCCTCTTCACTTCACGGGTTCCGGAAGTACGAACGGCTGTCAACCCAGCTGGAAAAAAGAAACCTTGACCTTTATTTTCTTTTATGTTGAAAGACTTACAGTGTGTTTCCCAACTTCCTTAGGTTCAAGCTGTACTGGAAAACTCTTTGTAACTCAGAGCTGTATAAATCTTGGGAAGGTGAGTTACTTAATATTGAAATAAGAACTAAAGAAAAAGAAATTAGGGACCTTAAAGTTTCACTTAGTCAGTCGTGTAAATGATTGACCTCCATTGTTTCATGTTTAGACTTCTACTGTTTAAAGCATTTTGTTAAGCAAAAGTAAACAGAGTACGTACAAATATTGGCAAGGTTCGTTGAAAGAAATTACTTCGGCTTGGGGCTAAATCTGAGCTAAAATCATGTGATCCTCAAAAGTTATATTCAATTACTCAAATGTAGAATTATCCAGTCGTGAGTCCTTTTTGTTATCTTTCGGTTTAGAATTTAACCTACCTGTGTTTCGGCCTAACTTTTATAAATACTTCACTGCTTTTGAGAGTATGATACAAACACTTAGAGGATGTAAGCTCACTGAGGGATATAGCTTCAATTCAGTTATTCAGTGTGTTCACAATATAGCATGTAAAGAATAAGATGGGTTTAAAAGTTCTAAAGTATATTCACCTATTCTCACAAAGAAAGATTTTAGCATTTTGAAAGACTTGGGTAAAAATAAGGGGTTGGATGTCTGTCGTCCAGATAAAGAAGGAGGCGTTGTGCTACTCAATAAAGTTGATTTCATAGCGAAAATGCATGATATTTTCAAGGACTCCACTACGTTCATTAAAGTCATTCAGGCCGATTTAATAAAACTGAAAATGAAAATAGAGGATAAAGTAAATAGGTTATTAAAATCTATGGTTATAAACGGAAAGAACGTATGTAATGACTTCCTTCCAAAATTGAGTTCAAGCAGACATTGACCAAAAAAGAAAAACAAAAACGAAATAGTATTATCCAGAGAGTACTGCTATATTCCAGCTGTATCGATAATTTGACAACTTTCGTATTTGCTGCGGATTTTGGAAGACTGCCGTCTCTCATTTTGAGTATCATATGTGTAATATCAAATCAGTAATGGTACTTTCGTGTTGGCAGTGCCTGAAAACCTCATAATGAGCATACAAACCATGCAGTATTTCCATCAAAAGATACACGACTTTTTTGTTTGGGGAGGGTCCGGATGGTGACCATCTTGGATTTCGGGTACTACACAGGGTCACATTGATTTCCTATAGGCACCATCGTGTCGGCCATGCCTGAAAACCCCATTATAGGATCCCAGGTACTACATTTCTATTAGAAATTGTAAGCCTTTATAGACCTGAAAGACCCCGTTGGCAGCCATTTTGAAAACCGTCATTTTCTCACTTATGCTATGATTCTAGCAATTCCACCTAATACCGTTTTCAAGCTGGCGGTATCCTATACTCAAATCACCAGTCAAAGTCTCTTCCCAAGATGATGTATACGGGTCTCTACACCAGGGATTGGACTATTTAGGAATAGGACAGACTTGTCGTGTAGGAGGTATTAGCCTTCTGTGATCCTCTCACTGCTATAAAGCTCTCTTAATATCTTCAGTACAGTGACTTCATTGTCATCTAATTCCTCCTTCACTCAGATCTTTTTAACGAACTTAGGGGAAATTTTTGGAAATGGATAGGTTAGTATAGTCTTTACTGAATCCCGTTATTACTAGGACACCCACTTAAACTTAGTAGGTAGCAGTGACAGTAAACTACTAAAGCTTGCAATGATAGGCCTAATTCCTTCCAAGTAGGGTTAATGGTAGCATAATAAACTTTCGGGCTCCCGGGACTAATTCTAAGTTGAATGAAATCAAGTTTATGGGGAATGGAGACTGAGGAAGAGATGGAGGGATGGGGGTGGAAACGAACATGAGAGAGTGGGTGTGAGTTGGGGAGATAGCAGCCTGACGGCAGAAGATAGGGTGACATAGATGCGATTCGGTTGTCCCTACCCAGTACGAAATTTTTATAATGAACTAAACAGAGTTTTTCAATCATGAAGGAATTCACTAAACATTTCGTTACATCTTGACAAAGCTTCGAGACTAAAAGAACTATATACCACAGCTGATAATTTGTTCTCTGTCTGTCTGTCTGTCTGTCTGTCTGTCTGTCTGTCTCTCTCTCTGTCTCTCTCTCTCTCTCTCTCTCTCTCTCTTTCTCTTTCTCTCTCTCTCTCTCTCTCTCTCTCTCTCTCTCTCTCTCTCTCTCTCTCTCTCTCTCTCTCTCTCTCTCTCTCTCTCTCTCTCTCTCCACACACACACACACACACACACACACACACACACACACACGCACATGCACAGCTGTTCAGGGACAGACTAATAATTACGGCGGTAACTCTGTTTTTGCCAGATGTCGACTGTGGTTTGAATAGTGATGTGGATGGTTGATGGTGTGGATATTTGGTGGTGTGAATAGTGATGTGGATGGCTGATGGCATGGATATTTGATGGTGTGAATAGCGATGTGGATGGTTGATGGTGTGGTTATTTGGTGGTGTGAATAGTGATGTGGATGGTTGATGGTGTGGATATTTGGTGGTGTGAATAGTGATGTGGATGGTTGATGGTGTGGATATTTGGTGGTGTGAATAGTGATGTGGATGGTTGATGGTGTGGATATTTGGTGGTGTGAATAGTGATGTGGATGGTTGATGGTGTGGATATTTGGTGGTACAAAGGAGTACAAAGGTAAGCAAACAGCAAGAGACTTTATGGTCCTTTCGAGGCTGTTTGATACAGAGTAGACTATAACTACAAGATCTAACTCTACATGCTGAAGGATAAGGATAGTAAAGCAAAAAGGCTCCCCCCGCCTCCAAACCCTCCAGCCAAAACTGGCAAGAAAAAATGAGAAAAACCACCACGCAGCATGGAAAAACTGACATGGAAATTTCATAGGAAAGACTGAAAAGGAAAAGCTACATTCTATCATACAATATCTATAAGCTACCAGTATGAATAACCTGAAAGAGAAAGTAGTAAAGAACAATGAGTACTCTAATAAATAAATAACTAATGGATGTCACTGTACGGGTACGCTGAGTTGACCGGGTGTTTGCAGACACAGTGTGGAAATTGCACAGTGCATAGTGTGGATATTCAGGGGTGGTGTGGCAGCCTTGCCTGGCGCTATTAAGGCAGGCAGCAGTCAATCAGGCCCCAGCTTCATTCATTCCACTGAGACTAGGAACTTTCCCATGCGGGACAAGCAAACAAGTCACCTCCTGAATCAGTGACTCCTGGTACATTAAAAAAAGCCCGATGGTGGCCACGTAACTAACAGGGACCCTCTATGATCCACAGCCCATCACAGGTCAAAAGTATGAGTAGTGACCGTTAACTCAGGGCTATCTGTGCATATACTATATTTGCATTTAATAAACTGATCCAGGCTCTAAAAAACTAAAATAAAATAAAACAGAAAATTATACAGACAAAAGTGTTTTATTCAGGAGTAAACATATTAAGCTGGGGGTTGGATGCCAAATACTTATCCAGGCGACCTTTAAAGGTTTGTACTGTATTACAATCTACTACGTTGGAGGGCAATTTATTCCATATATTTACAAGTCTATTGAAGAAGAAATGCTTAGCTTCATGCGACTGGAATCGTTTGCCAATTATTTTATGCCCATTGCCTCTAGTGTAGTTCGAGTGATCAACTGTGAAGTATTTATCGACAGCCATGTTATCAAGTCCTTTGAATATCTTGAATACTTGAATTAAATCTCCTCGTATCCACCGTTTTGTTAGGGTATAGAGATTCAGATCTTCTAAACGTTCCTCATATGCTTTATTTCTCAATCAAGGTATCATCTTTGTCATCCTTCGCTGCACTCTTTCAAGCTTTTCCATATCCTTTTTATAATGCGGTGACCAAAACTGAATGCAATACTCCATGTGCGTTCGTACTAAGGAATTATATAAAGTAAGGACGATATTATCGGATTTATATTCAAATGCTCTGCCTGTGAACTCGATCAATTTGTTGGCTTTTTCAACAGCTTCTGTGCATTGTTTGCTTGGTTATAAATCATATGTTATAATAACTCTTAAGTCGTTTTCATGGTTTACCCTATCAAGCTGGACATAATTCATGCTGTAACTTGCTCTTTAATTTTTACTGCCAATGTTTAACACTTTGCATTTATTAATATTGAAATCCATTTGCCAGACTTGGGCCCAGTTAAACAGTTGATCAAGATCTCTCTGAATTGCCTGTCTTTGCAGTGCTGTATCTGCTCTGTTACCTATTTTAGTATCATCAGCAAATTTTGAAATCTTACAACACAATCCTTCGTCAATATCATTCACATATATTAAGAAAAGAATAGGACCTAACACTGAACCCTGCGGCACTCCACTTGTAACGTTTATCCAGTCTGACTCTTTTCCATTTATTACAACTCTGTTTTCGTCCAGTTAGCCAATCTTCTTCCCACCCGAGAACACTGCCTCTGAAACCATGTGCCTTTAGCTTCTTAAAGAGTCTTTTGTGTGGAACTTTGTCAAAAGCCTTTTGAAAATCAAAGGTAGACCACATCAACAGATTTAGTCTCGTCATACATGTTCAGTATATCATTAAAAAAGTCCAGCAGATTCGTGAGGCAAGAGTGATTATTACGAAAACCATGTTGAGAATCTTTTATGAGATTGTTTGTTTCTAAGTGTTTTACAAACTTGTCTCTGATAATAGTTTCAAGCAATTTGCAAAGCACTGATGTTAAACTAATTGGGCGATAGTTTTCTGGTTGGGCTCTGTTGCCCTTTTTGAATATTGAAGTTACGTAAGCAAGCTTCCATTCATGTGGCATCATACTGCTCTTAAGTGATAAGCCAAAAAGTTCAGCTAAAGGCTTTGATATTTCATTCTGTAGTTCCTTCAATACACGTGGTGATATTTTGTCCAGTCCTGGTGCTTTATTCTCTTTTAATCTGTTTATTGCAAGCAGTATGTCGTGATCGCTGACTGTAATATCAGTGATTATGTTGCCCTCTTCTATAGGAATGGGAGAAACAGTAGGAACTGAATGTATATTTTCTGTTGTAAATACTGACGTGAAGAAACTATTAAGAATATTCGCCATCATAGTTTCATCATAAGTGTGCTCTCCATAATCTGTCATTAAGGGACCGATTGATGAAGTTATTACCTTTTTGCTTCTTATGTAACTGAAAAATTCTTTGGGATTTGATTTTCTGATACTTGCAATATGTGTCTCAAGGTTTTTCTTACTGCATTTAATTAATTTTTTGGCATTTCGTCGAAGGGCATCATATTCATTTTTATCATTTTGACTCTTTGTTATATTATAATTCTTATATGCAAGATTTTTTCCTTCTAAACAGTGTTAAATGTTGGAGTTCCACCATTTGGGTTTAGAATTTTTGGCGGGCCTTCTGTTGCGCATAGGAATTCATAATATGATAGCACTGTTGAGAGTTTCTGTAAAGTAACTCCACGCATCATTGATATCTAAATTTTCGACAATGGGATGCCAGTCAACTGCACCTGCAATTGCCTTTAATTTCTTAAAATTTGCTCTCTTAAAGTCGGACACTTTCTCACAACTGGCCTTGACACTGTCTTCACTGAATTTAATGTTAAATGTAACTGTGCAATGATTACTTGTACTAAATTCTTCTCCTACAATAACATTACTCACTACATTTTCTGATGTAGCTAAGACAAGATCTAGGATGTTAGCTCCACGTGTTGGATAATTTACAAATTGATACAAAGAACTTTCTTGCAAATTTGTATATAGGTCTGACCCTGTGTGTGAGGATAGGGCATCTCCCCATTTTGGAACTGGTAAATTAGAGTCACCAAATATTACAGTGCTTTGCATACAAGATAGTTCGGCAATTTGATTGTAGATTTCATTATCGCTGTTGAGTGGCTGGCCAGGTGGACAATAAATTAACCCAAGAGTGATTTTATGACAATATTAATTTCTAAGCTGAATATATATAGTGTACCTGAGAGTCCCGGGTTCGATTCCCGGCATATTGGTAATTTCTCTGATGCTGATATAGTGTTGATGTTTTCAGTACATGACTTGGTAATTTCGACTGGATGAAATCCTGATTTAACATATAACAACACACCGCCCCTTGCTCGATTCTTCCTTTCACAACTGAAAATGTGATAGCCTGGTAAATTAAACTCAGCTAGAAAATCTCTCTGCTCAGTATTTAGCCACGATTCTGTTACTCCAATTACATCATAATCTTCGGTAAAGGAAAGGGCCTCTAAATCAAAATTTATTACGTAGACTACGAGCATTTGCAAGGATTGCTTTAATGTGCTTTCCTTTCTGATGTGGGGAGTTTCCATTATTTATTGATTTATCAGATCGTATGACATCTGCGTTTGCCTCCCGTGATGCTTGTTTTTTCTCCAGAAAAAACTTACATCATTAAGCAAACGACCGAGACGGGCAGAACCAACGGCATTCAAGTGTAGTTCATCGTTCGTAAACAGTGGACGCTGCTCGTATAATTGGTTCCACGTGTCGATGAACTGAACTCCTCCCTGTAAGCAAAGTGACTTGACTCTGTAATTAATACTAAATGCTCTGCTGAAGAAGGCATTCCCTGCATTAATCCTTGGTAGTATGCCTGAAATTAAAATATGGTTAGTTTTCTCCTTGTAGTGTCGGATCATCTTCCTGTATTTCTCCATCAGCTCCTCTGATCGGGTTCGAATGACGTCATTGGTACCTGTATGAATGATAACAAGGCTGTTTCCGCATTCTCAAAAACGTCATCCACAGCCTGTTTTACGTCATCTGCTCCTGCACCTGGAATACAAAAATGCTTTCGTTTAGAGCGTGCCTGGCCGCAAAATTCCACCAACTGACCATGGATGATGGAGTCCCCCCCCACATTGCCTCATGGGGCTCTTCCTCTACTTCTGTGAGAATCTGAAACTTGTTGTATGTTGTTACTGGAATGATGGTTCTTTTCTTTTCAAGCCTTGCACCATTCCTCACTGGCTGGAACTCATTCTGTACGGTGGGAGGAGAAGTATCTACAGCAGGAGCAGGATGGTCAACCTGGACTCCAGTTGGCCCAGCAGTAACATTGTCCTCTGCAGTGTGTCCGACATTACTCGCAATGAATTCCTCCAGCACATCTACTTTTCGGGTCAGACTGTTAATTTTGTTCGTAGCCTCGGTCAGCTTATCTTCCAGGCTCTGACGTAGTTTGCACATCCTGCAAACAAAGGTGTGGTTCGTATAAAAGGATCCGGTGAAAGTACCGGAGCAGGTTACACAAATGATGTTCCGCGGCATTCTGAAATGCAATGTAACTGCTAGGATTAATCAGAGAAAAAGAATCTGGTAATACTGATTAGTATCAGGAATGATATTGGAACAAGAATAAGTTATATACAAAACCTGCTAGAACAGTGACAATTTATGCAATGGTTACGGGTTTTACTGGTGGAGTCTTGTTGCTGTTTAGACCTGTACAAGAATAGCTATTTTACTGGTTATTAGTACACCTGTTACAAAGAATGGAAAGCAAACCGTTACCTGGAATGAAGAACTTTTTTACGTTCAAAGCCAAACGTCTTTACAAAATTCATACGGTATCGTAATAATAATAATAATAATAATAATAATAATAATAATAATAATGATAATAAACAGAGTAGAGAATGAATAAGGGGAGGAGGAAAATGAATAGGAAGAGGGAAAGACGAAGAAGTGGAAGATGCCGGAAACAGAGAAGAAAAGATATGAGGAAGGGATGGAGAATACGATAATGAAGAGGAGAAGGGAAGGAGGGAAAGAGAGACAGAGAAAGTAGTGGGGAGGGAGAAGTGAGGCAAAAAGGAGAGATGGGATAGAAGAGATGAATAAGGAGGCACAACAAGCGATAGATAGAGAGAAGTGGGAAACACAAAGGCAAAGACAAATAAATGAGGATGAAAAAGAAGAGAGAAATATGAAGAGGCGGGGAGGGAAAAGAGAGAGCAGAGAGACTGAACATGAATAAGGAGGGAGAGGAGAGAGGGGAGAAGAAGGAAGAAGGAAGCTTAGGAAGACAATAGGTAAAAGAAAGAATGGGTACGTGAGGTGGATAAGGAATAATATAAAATATCAAAATGTGGACAAAAAATTTGCAGAAACAAACAAATCTTTACTCTCTCTCTCTCTCTCTCTCTCTCTCTCTCTGGTAAAAATAAGTGTTTGTTTCATGGGACTGGATATGTTTGTTAAGGAATCTATAACCAATACCTTTATAATTCGACTGATGTATTGTTATTTTTTTTCTTTCTTCCTCTCTTCCTATTTTTCCCATTTTTCCTGTCACCTTTTAATACTACTCTTTCCTTTTCAGGTGGCTTTACTTTGAGTGACAAGACTACTTGTTTCCTGTAAGCCAGGAAACCATTTACAACGCTGGGTGGTAACCATATAACTAACCCAGACATGTTGTTAACAAACGGGTTGGCGGTGCCTCTCCCTGTAAAACAAGTATATAACTCAAAGACAAACGGCCACCTACGGGATTATGGCATCCGGCTATACACAGATAGATAGATAGATAGTATTGTTATATATTTTACGACAGCTATATCATTGTGTCCATTGATAATGCTGTAAACCTGCTTTATCACCTCTTATTTTATTTATTTATTTTTTTAGAAAAACAAGATGTAGTTGTACTGATTTTTTTTTTTTTTTTAAATAAAATGTAGTTCTCGTGTAGGCTCCTCGTGTAGTGCATTTCGCAATCTAGGTATGATTTTCCTCACTCTTTGTGTAATCTCTCGAGCGTCTCCATACGCGTATATATGTTACGAGACGAAAGCTGGAAGAAAAAAGTAACGCCACGCCAGGATTTTTGACACATAATTTTGACCTTTGATCGACGTCCACCAAAATCAGTTAACGCCTCACACCCACACAGTGTACAGGCCGGTTTTTATTGACGTCTGATGAAGCATGTGTGAGATATATAGTTAAAACAGACACATACGTACATACACGCAAAGACACACATACGTAGATATACACACAAAAAGATACACATATAGATACACACACAGAAAGACGCACATACATAGATACACATACAGAAAGACGCACATACATAGATACACATATACAAAGAGACATACGTACATTCACATACAGACTTGATGACACAAACCATACCTTCACCGTCGGTAGTAAGAGGAAGAAAAGGAAAGAGGAAAAATGAGGAAGAAAAAGTGAGGGAAAATGGGGTACAGAAAGGATGAGGAGAAAATGAGGGAGAGAAAGAAATAGGAGAAAATGAGGGAGAGAAAGAATGAGGAGAAAATGAGGGAGAGAAAGAGGGGAAAATGAGAGAGAGAAAGAATGAGGAGAAAATGAGGGAGAGAAAGGAAGAGGGAAAATGAGGAAAGGAAAAAGGAAAATGAAGGAGAGAAAGAAAGAGGAAAAATGAAGGAGACAGATAAAGTGAAAAATCTATCTATCTATCTATTGCCAGACGCCTTAATAACGAGGTGTATAAAGAGGTAGATGGTGTGGCTATGGGCTCGCCTCTGGGTCCGACTATGGCTAAAGTTTTTCCCTGCTTTTGGGTAAAGAAATGGCAAGATAATTGACCTGCATACTTTAAACCGAACCTATATCGTAGATATGTGGATGACACTCTACTTATATTTCAAGATGAAAGCCATGCTCCCCCTTTTTTTTTAACTACCTAAATAAACAATATAAGAACATAAAATTTACCATTGAATGTGAAGTTACCTGTAAACTCCCTTTTCTTGATTTACAAATACAGAAGTTAAATGGCACTCTGGTTATGTCTATATATCGCAAGCCTACTTTCTCCGGTTTGGGTACTACCTTTTTTAATTACTGTCCATTTATTTTTAAGGTGAATCCAATTAGAACACTTGTATAGAGCTTATAACCTAACTTCAGCCTACAACCTATTCCATAAGGTCACATTTTTGAGGAACTTCTTTGCTAACAATGGTTTCAGCACTGCTTTATTTTTTATTTTTTAACAGTGCTAGAAAATTCTTAGCCAAAATTTAGAGTCCAAAACAACCCGTATGCACAGTGAGTATGGAGGAAATGTTTCTCTCTCTACCTTTCCTTGGTACTGTATCAGAAAAGATAGAGAGGGCACAGAAATAAAACATTTCTTTTTTCTATCCTCAAATAAAGTTCTGATACGTTCATAAGAATGATCTTATGATTCTGTCATTTTTTCATTACTAAGATCGACTTCCGACTGCCCTCCGCTCGTCAGTCGTTTATGAATATAAGTACCTTAGTTGCAATGCAGGGTATATTGGAAGCACAATACGAGCTTTCAAGCTAAGGGTTGACGAGCATAGAGGTCAGTTGAGCAGGTCAGGGGCCGGACGCACTAACACAGTTCCGGTCCCGTAACTCGCTACGGGCGGGGGAAAAGGGAGCGGCGTAGGTCTCCCTGTGAGCGACCCTCCTCACTCAGCGGTAAGGAAACATTCATATACAGTATTTGTAATACTTATGGTGATCCAAAGAATTTCTCTATAATAGACACATGTACCAGTAAGAATCTAAGAATACTAGAATCCAATCATATTTATAAACGAGAACCCGCCCTAAACAATTGTCTGTCTGCTGTCCCTCTGAATATATTGTGCAATTAAGTCCCCCTTTAATTTAACACTACGTTTTCTCTTTGATTTAAGTGTGATCAGCTCATGCTCAAATAGTTCTTTTAGATTTTTAAATACCTTGCAGGTCTTATATATATATATATATATATATATATATATATATATATATATATATATATATATATTAGATCCACTGAAGATGACATAGATGAATATCTCGAAACGTCTGGACATAATAAAATATGCTGTTCGTTGCAATACTGGTATTGCTTTTTCTGTATAAGATGCGGTTCCTTCAGAGCAAGCCTGTCTCAATAATTCTTCGCAGTAGGTAAGGATCCTCTTCACTTCACGGGTTCCGGAAGTACGAACGGCTCTCAACCCAGCTGGAAAAAAGAAACCTTGACCTGTATTTTCTTTTATATTGCAAGACTTACAGTGTGTTGCCCAACTTCCTTAGGTTCAAGTTGTACTGGAAAACTCTTTGTAACTCAGAGCTGTATAAATCTTGGCAAGGTAAGTTACATAATATTGAAATAAGAACTAAAGAAAAAGAAATTAGGGACCTTAAAGTTTCACTTAGGCAGTCGTGTAAATGCTTGACCTCCATTGTTTCATGTTTAGACTTCTACTGTTTAAT
The DNA here is from genome assembly GCF_032717465.1 of Coenobita brevimanus. NCBI lineage: Eukaryota > Metazoa > Arthropoda > Malacostraca > Decapoda > Coenobitidae > Coenobita > Coenobita brevimanus. Next base: position 1,836,472 of record NC_136972.1, read on the forward strand.
GCATTTTGTTAAGAAAAAGTAAACAGAGTACGTACAAATATTGGCAAGGTTCGTTGAAAGAAATTACTTCGGCTTGGGGCTAAATCTGAGCTAAAATCATGTGATCCTCAAAAGTTATATTCAATTACTCAAATGTAGAATTATCCAGTCGTGAGTCCTTTTTGTTATCTTTCGGTTTAGAATTTAACCTACCTGTGTTTCGGCCTAACTTTTATAAGTACTTCACTGCTTTTGAAACTATGATACAAACACTTAGAGGATGTAAGCTCACTGAAGGGTATAGCTTCAATTCAGTTATTCAGTGTGTTCGCAATATAGCATGTAAAGAATAAGATGGGTTTAAAAGTTCTAAAGTATATTCACCTATTCTCACAAAGAAAGATTTTAGCATTTTGAAAGACTTGGGTAAAAATGAGGAGTTGGTTGTCTGTCGTCCAGATAAAGGAAGAGGCGTTGTGCTACTCAATAAAGTTGATTTCATAGCGAAAATGCACGATATTTTCAAGGACTCCACTAAGTTCATTAAAGTCATTCAGGCCGATTCAATAAAACAGATCATGAAAATAGAGGATAAAGTTAATAGGTTATTAAAATCTATGGTTATAAACGGAAAGAACGTATGTAATGATTTCCTTACAAAATTGAGTTCAAGCAGACATTTACCAAAAAGAAAAACAAAAAGGAAACAGTATTATCCAGGGAGTACTGCTATATTCCAGCTATATCGAAATTTGACAACTTTCGTGTTTGCTGCGGATTTTGGAAGACTGCCATCTTGAATTTTGAGTATCATATGTGTAATATCAAATCAGTAATGGTACTTTCGTGTTGGCAGTGCCTAAAAACCTCATAATGAGCATACAAACCATCCAGTCACGATGTTTCCGTCAAAAGATACACGGTTTTTTGTTTAGGGAGGGTCCGGATGGTGACCATCTTGGATTTCGGGTACTACACAGGGTCACATTGATTTCCAATAAGCACCATCGTGTCAACCGTGCCTGAAAACCCCGTTATAATATCCCAGGTACTACATTTCTATTAGAAATTGTAAGCCTTTATAGACCTGAAAGACCCCGTTGGCAGCCATTTTGAAAACCGTCATTTTCTCTCTTATGCTATGAGTCTAGCATTTCCACCTAATACTGTTTTGAAGCTGGCGGTATCCTATACTCAAATCACCAGTCAAAGTCTCTTCCAAAGATGATGTATACGGGTCTCTACAACAGGGACTGGACTAATTAGGAATAGGACAGACTTGTCGTGTAGGAGGTATTAGCCTTCTGTGATCCTCTCACTGCTATAAAGCTCTCTTAATATCTTCAGTACAGTGACATCATTATCATTTAATTCCTCCTACACTCAGATCTTTTTAACGAACTTAGGGGAAATTTTTGGAAATGGATAGGTTAGTATAGTCTTTACTGAATCCCGTTATTACGAGGACGCCCACTTAAACTTAGTAGGTAGTAAACTACTAAAGCTTACAATGATAGGCCTGATTCTTCCAATGCTCTATCATTCCGTCCAAGTAGGGTTAATGGTAACATAATAAACTTTCGTGCTCACGGGATTAATTCTAAGTTCAATGAAATCAGGTTTATGGGGAATGGAGAATGAGGAAGAGATGGAGGGATGGGGGTGGAAACGAACATGAGAGACGGGGTGTGAGTTGGGGAGACTGCAGCCTGACGGCAGAAGATAGGGTGACATAGATGCGATTCGGTTGTCCCTATCCCGTACGATATTTTTATAATTAACTAAACAGAGTTTTCCGATCATGAAGGAATTCACTAAACATTTCGTTACATCTTGACAAAGTTTTGAGACTATAAGAACTATATATCACGGCTAATAATATTTCTCTCTTTCTCTCTCCCCCTCTCTCTCTCTCTCTCTCTCTCCACACACACACACTCGCACATGCACAGCTGTTCAGGGACAGACTAATAATTACCGTGGTAACTCTGTTTTTGCCAGATGTCGACTGTGGTTTCAATAGTGATGTGGATGGTTGATGGTGTGGATATTTGATGATGTGAATAGTGATGTGGATGGTTGATGGTGTGGATATTTGGTGGTGTGAATAGTGATGTGGATGGTTGATGGTGTGGATATTTGGTGGTACAAAGGAGTACAAAGTAAAGCAAACAGCAACAGACCTTATGGTCCTTTCGAGGCTGTTTGGTACAGAGGAGACTATGACTACAAGATCTAACTCTACATGCTGAAGGATAAGGATAGTAAAGCAAGAAGGCTCCCCTCGCCTCCAAACCCTCCAGCCAAAACTGGCAAGAAAAAGTGAGAAAAACCACCACGCAGGAATGAAAAACTGACATGGAAATTTCATAGGAAAGACTGAAAAGGAAAAGCTACATTTTATAATACAATATCTATAAGCTACCACTTTGAATAACCTGAAAGAGAAAGTAGTAAAATACAATGAGTAATCTAATAAATAAATAACTAATGCATGTCACTGTACGGGTACACTGAGTTGACCGGGTGTCTGCGGACACAGTGTGGAAATTGCACAGTGCACTGTGTGGATATTCAGAGGTGGTTTGACAGTCTTGCCTGGCTCTATTAAAGTAGGCAGAAGTCAATCAGGCCCCAGCTTCATTCATTCCACTGAGACTAGGAACTTTCCCATGTGGGACAAGCAAACAAGTCACCTCCTGAAGCAGTGATTCCTGGTACATTATAAAAATCTCGATGGTGGCCACGTAACTAACAGGGACCCTCAGTGATCCACAGCCCATCACAGGTCAAAAGTATGAGTGGTGACCGTTAGCTCAGGGCTATCTGTGCATATACTATATTTCCATTGAACAAATTCATCTAGGCAATAAAAAAATAATATAAAATAAAAATTATACATACAAAAGTGTTTTATTCAGGAGTAAACATATTAAGCTGGGGGTTGGATGCCAAATACTTATCCAGGCAACCTTTAAAGGTTTGTACTGTATTACAATCTATTACGTTGGTGGGCAATTTATTCCATATATTTACAACTCTATTGAAGAAGAAATGCTTAGCTTCATCCGACTGGAATCGTTTGCCATTTATTTTATGCCCATTGCCTCTAGTGTAGTTCGAGTGATCAACTGTGAAGTATTTATCGACAGCCATGTTATCATGTCCTTTAAATATCTTGAATACTTGAATTAAATCTCCTCGTATCCTCCGTTTTGTTAGGGTAAAGAGATTCAGGGCTTCTAAACGTTCCTCATACGGTTTATTTCTCAGTCTAGGTATCACCTTTGTCATCCTTCGCTGCACTCTTTCAAGCTTTTCCATATCCTTTTTATAATACGGTGACCAAAACTGAACGCAATACTCCAAGTGCGGGCGTACTAAGGGATTTTATAAAGTAAGGACGATATTATCGGATTTATATTAAAATGCTCTGCCTATGAACCCAATCAATTTGGTGGCTTTTTTCACAGCTTCTGTACATTGTTTGCTTGGTTTCATATCATTTGTTATTATAACTCCTAAGTCTTTTTCATGGTTTACCCTATCAAGCTAGACATTATTCATGCAGTAACTTGCTCTTTTTATTTTTACTGCCAATGTTTAACACTTTGCATTTATTAATATTGAAATCCATTCGCCAGACTTAGGCCCAGTTAAACAGCTGATCAAGATCTCTCTGAACTGCCTGTCTTTGCAGTGCTGTATCTGCTCTATTACCTATTTTAGTACCATCAGCAAATTTGGAAATCTTACAACAAAATACTTCGTCAATATCATTCACATATATTAAGAAAAGAATAGGACCTAACACTGAACCCTGCGCCACTCCACTTGTAACGTTTATCCAGTCTGACTCTTTTCCATTTATTACAACTCTTTGTTTTCGTCCGGTGAGCCAATCTTCTACCCACCCGAGAACACTGCCTCTGAAACCATGTGCCTTTAGCTTCTGAAGGAGTCTTTTGTGTGGAACTTTGTCAAAAGCCTTTTTAAAATCGAGGTAGACCACATCAACAGATTTAGTCCCGTCATACATGTTCAGTATATCATTAAAAAAGTCCAGCAGATTCGTGAGGCAAGAGCGATTATTACGAAAACCATGTTGAGAATCTTTTATGAGATTGTTTGTTTCTAAGTGTTTTACAAACTTGTCTCTGATAATAGTTTCAAGCAATTTGCAAACCACTGATGTTAAACTAATTGGGCAGTAGTTTTCTGGTTGGGCTCTGTTGCCCTTTTTGAATTTTAAGGTTACGTTTGCAAGCTTCCTTTCATGTGGCATCTTACTGCTCTTAAGTGATAAGCTAAAAAGTTCAGCTAAAGGCTTTGATATTTCATTCTGTAGTTCCTTCAATACACGTGGTGATATTTTGTCCGGTACTGGTGCTTTATTCTCTTTTAATCTGTTTATTACAAGCAGTATGTCGTGATCGCTGACTGTAATATCAGTGATAATGTTGCCCTCTTCTATAGGAATGGGGGAAACAGTAGGAACTGTATGTATATTTTCTGTTGAAAATACTGACGTAAAGAAACTATTAAGAATTTTCGCCATCATAGTTTCATCATTAGTGTGCTCTCCGTTATCTGTGATTAAGGGACAGATTGATGAAGTTATTACCTTTTTGCTTCTTATGTAACTGAAAAATTCTTTGGGATTTGATTTACTGATACTTGCAATATGTGTCTCAAGGTTTTTCTTACTGCATTTAATTAATTTTTTGGCATTTCGTCGAAGGGCATCATATTCATTTTTATCACTTTGACTCTTTGTGGTATTATAATTCTTATATGCAAGATTTTTTTGCTTCTAAACAGTGTTTATTGTTGGAGATCCACCATTTAGGTTTAGAATTTTTGGCGGGCCTTCTGTTGCGCATAGGAATACATAATTTGATGGGACTGTTGAGAGTTTCTGTAAAGTAACACCACGCGTCACTAATATCTAAAGTTTCGACAATGGGATGCCAGTCAACTGCACCTGCAATTGCCTTTAATTTATTAAAATTTGCTCTCTTAAAGTCGGACACTTTCTCACAACTGGCCTTGACACTGTCTTCACTTAATTTAATGTTAAATGTAACTGTGCAATGATTTCTTGTACTAAATTCTCCTCCTACAATAACATTACTCACTACATTTTCTGATATAGCTAAGACAAGATCTAGGACGTTAGCTCCACGTGTTGGATATTCTACAAATTGATACAAAGAACTTTCTTGCAAATTTGTATATAGGTCTGACCCTGTGTGTGAGGATAGGGCTTCTCCCCATTTTGGAACTGGTAAATTAGAGTCACCAAATATTACAGTGCTTTGCATACAAGATAGTTCGGCAATTTGATTGTAGATTTCATTATCGATGTTGAATGGCTGGCCAGGTGGATAATAAATTAACCCAAGAGGGATTTTATGACAATATTAATTTCTAAGCCGAATTTATATAGTGTTGATGTTTTCAGTACATGACTTGGTAATTTCGACTGGATGAAATCCTGATTTAACATATAACAACACGTCGCCCCCTGCTCGATTCTTCCTTTCACAACTGAAAATGTGATAGCCTGGTAAATTAAACTCAGCTAGAAAATCTCTCTGCTTAGTATTTAGCCACGATTCTGTTACTCCAATTACATCATAATCTTCGGTAAAGGAAAGGGCCTCTAAATCAAAATTTATTACGTAGAGTACGAGCATTTGCAAGGATTGCTTTAATATGCTTTCCTTTCTGATGTGGGGAGCTTCCATTATTTATTGAATTATCAGATCGTATGACATCTGCGTTTGCCTCCCATGATGCTTGTTTTTCTCCAGAAAAACTTACATCATTAAGCAAACAACCGAGACAGAGCAGAACCAACGGCGTTCAAGTGTAGTCCATCGTTCGTAAACAGTGTACGCTGCTCGTAAAATTGGTTCCACGTGTCGATTAACTGAACTCCTACCTGTAAGCAAAGTGACTTGACTCTGTTATTAATACTAAATGTTCTGCTGAAGAAGACATTCCCTGCATTAATCCTTGGTAGTATGCCTGAAATTAAAATAAGG
>NC_136972.1:1847500-1857500 GCF_032717465.1 Coenobita brevimanus
AAAGGAAAAAGGAAAATGAAGGAGAGAAAGAAAGAGGAAAAATGAAGGAGACAGATAAAGTGAAAAATCTATCTATCTATCTATTGCCAGACGCCTTAATAACGAGGTGTATAAAGAGGTAGATGGTGTGGCTATGGGCTCGCCTCTGGGTCCGACTATGGCTAAAGTTTTTCCCTGCTTTTGGGTAAAGAAATGGCAAGATAATTGACCTGCATACTTTAAACCGAACCTATATCGTAGATATGTGGATGACACTCTACTTATATTTCAAGATGAAAGCCATGCTCCCCCTTTTTTTTTAACTACCTAAATAAACAATATAAGAACATAAAATTTACCATTGAATGTGAAGTTACCTGTAAACTCCCTTTTCTTGATTTACAAATACAGAAGTTAAATGGCACTCTGGTTATGTCTATATATCGCAAGCCTACTTTCTCCGGTTTGGGTACTACCTTTTTAATTACTGTCCATTTATTTTTAAGGTGAATCCAATTAGAACACTTGTATAGAGCTTATAACCTAACTTCAGCCTACAACCTATTCCATAAGGTCACATTTTTGAGGAACTTCTTTGCTAACAATGGTTTCAGCACTGCTTTATTTTTTATTTTTTAACAGTGCTAGAAAATTCTTAGCCAAAATTTAGAGTCCAAAACAACCCGTATGCACAGTGAGTATGGAGGAAATGTTTCTCTCTCTACCTTTCTTTGGTACTGTATCAGAAAAGATAGAGAGGGCACAGAAATAAAACATTTCTTTTTTCTATCCTCAAATAAAGTTCTGATACGTTCATAAGAATGATCTTATGATTCTGTCATTTTTTCATTACTAAGATCGACTACCGACTGCCCTCCGCTCGTCAGTCGTTTATGAATATAAGTACCTTAGTTGCAATGCAGGGTATATTGGAAGCACAATACGAGCTTTCAAGCTAAGGGTTGACGAGCATAGAGGTCAGTTGAGCAGGTCAGGGGCCGGACGCACTAACACAGTTCCGGTCCCGTAACTCGCTACGGGCGGGGGAAAAGGGAGCGGCGTAGGTCTCCCTGTGAGCGACCCTCCTCACTCAGCGGTAAGGAAACATTCATATACAGTATTTGTAATACTTATGGTGATCCAAAGAATTTCTCTATAATAGACACATGTACCAGTAAGAATCTAAGAATACTAGAATCCAATCATATTTATAAACGAGAACCCGCCCTAAACAATTGTCTGTCTGCTGTCCCTCTGAATATATTGTGCAATTAAGTCCCCCTTTAATTTAACACTACGTTTTCTCTTTGATTTAAGTGTGATCAGCTCATGCTCAAATAGTTCTTTTAGATTTTTAAATACCTTGCAGGTCTTATATATATATATATATATATATATATATATATATATATATATATATATATATATATATATATATATATATATATTAGATCCACTGAAGATGACATAGATGAATATCTCGAAACGTCTGGACATAATAAAATATGCTGTTCGTTGCAATACTGGTATTGCTTTTTCTGTATAAGATGCGGTTCCTTCAGAGCAAGCCTGTCTCAATAATTCTTCGCAGTAGGTAAGGATCCTCTTCACTTCACGGGTTCCGGAAGTACGAACGGCTCTCAACCCAGCTGGAAAAAAGAAACCTTGACCTGTATTTTCTTTTATGTTGCAAGACTTACAGTGTGTTGCCCAACTTCCTTAGGTTCAAGCTGTACTGGAAAACTCTTTGTAACTCAGAGCTGTATAAATCTTGGCAAGGTAAGTTACATAATATTGAAATAAGAACTAAAGAAAAAGAAATTAGGGACCTTAAAGTTTCACTTAGGCAGTCGTGTAAATGCTTGACCTCCATTGTTTCATGTTTAGACTTCTACTGTTTAATGCATTTTGTTAAGAAAAAGTAAACAGAGTACGTACAAATATTGGCAAGGTTCGTTGAAAGAAATTACTTCGGCTTGGGGCTAAATCTGAGCTAAAATCATGTGATCCTCAAAAGTTATATTCAATTACTAAAATGTACAATTATCCAGTCTTGAGTCCTTTTTGTTATCTTTCGGTTTAGAATTTAACCTACCTGTGTTTCGGCCTAACTTTTATAAGTACTTCACTGCTTTTGAAACTATGATACAAACACTTAGAGGATGTAAGCTCACTGAAGGGTATAGCTTCAATTCAGTTATTCAGTGTGTTCGCAATATAGCATGTAAAGAATAAGATGGGTTTAAAAGTTCTAAAGTATATTCACCTATTCTCACAAAGAAAGATTTTAGCATTTTGAAAGACTTGGGTAAAAATGAGGAGTTGGTTGTCTGTCGTCCAGATAAAGGAAGAGGCGTTGTGCTACTCAATAAAGTTGATTTCATAGCGAAAATGCACGATATTTTCAAGGACTCCACTAAGTTCATTAAAGTCATTCAGGCCGATTCAATAAAACAGATCATGAAAATAGAGGATAAAGTTAATAGGTTATTAAAATCTATGGTTATAAACGGAAAGAACGTATGTAATGATTTCCTTACAAAATTGAGTTCAAGCAGACATTTACCAAAAAGAAAAACAAAAAGGAAACAGTATTATCCAGGGAGTACTGCTATATTCCAGCTATATCGAAATTTGACAACTTTCGTGTTTGCTGCGGATTTTGAAAGACTGCCATCTTGAATTTTGAGTATCATATGTGTAATATCAAATCAGTAATGGTACTTTCGTGTTGGCAGTGCCTAAAAACCTCATAATGAGCATACAAACCATCCAGTCACGATGTTTCCGTCAAAAGATACACGGTTTTTTGTTTAGGGAGGGTCCGGATGGTGACCATCTTGGATTTCGGGTACTACACAGGGTCACATTGATTTCCAATAAGCACCATCGTGTCAACCGTGCCTGAAAACCCCGTTATAATATCCCAGGTACTACATTTCTATTAGAAATTGTAAGCCTTTATAGACCTGAAAGACCCCGTTGGCAGCCATTTTGAAAACCGTCATTTTCTCACTTATGCTATGATTCTAGCATTTCCACCTCATACTGTTTTGAAGCTGGCGGTATCCTATACTCAAATCACCAGTCAAAGTCTCTTCCCAAGAAGATGTATACGGGTCTCTACAACAGGGACTGGACTAATTAGGAATAGGACAGACTTGTCGTGTAGGAGGTATTAGCCTTCTGTGATCCTCTCACTGCTATAAAGCTCTCTTAATATCTTCAGTACAGTGACTTCATTGTCATTTAATTCCTCCTACACTCAGATCCTTTTAACAAACTTAGGGGAAATTTTTGGAAATGGATAGGTTAGTATAGTCTTTACTGAATCCCGTTATTACTAGGACACCCACTTAAACTTAGTAGGTAGTAAACTACTAAAGCTTACAATGATAGGCCTGATTCTTCCAATGCTCTATCATTCCGTCCAAGTAGGGTTAATGGTAACATAATAAACTTTCGTGCTCACGGGATTAATTCTAAGTTCAATGAAATCAGGTTTATGGGGAATGGAGAATGAGGAAGAGATGGAGGGATGGGGTGGAAACGAACATGAGAGACGGGGTGTGAGTTGGGGAGACTGCAGCCTGCCGACAGAAGATAGGGTGACATAGATGCGATTCGGTTGTCCCTACCCCGTACGAAATTTTTGTAATGAACTAAACAGAGTTTTCCGATCATGAAGGAATTCACTAAACATTTCGTTACATCTTGACAAAGTTTTGAGACTAAAAGAACTATTTACCACAGCTGTTAATTTCTCTCTCTCTCTCTCTCTCTCTCTCTCTCTCTCTCTCTCTCCACACACACACACGCACATGCACAGCTGTTCAGGGACAGACTAATAATTACGGCGGTAACTCTGTTTTTGCCAGCTGTCGACTGTGGTTTGAATAGTGATGTGGATGGTTGATGGTGTGGATATTTGGTGGTGTGAATAGTGATGTGGATGGTTGATGGTGTGGATATTTGGTGGTGTGAATAGTGATGTGGATGGTTGATGGTGTGGATATTTGGTGGTACAAAGGAGTACAAAGTAAAGCAAACAGCAACAGACCTTATGGTCCTTTCGAGGCTGTTTGGTACAGAGGAGACTATGACTACAAGATCTAACTCTACATGCTGAAGGATAAGGATAGTAAAGCAAGAAGGCTCCCCTCGCCTCCAAACCCTCCAGCCAAAACTGGCAAGAAAAAGTGAGAAAAACCACCACGCAGGAATGAAAAACTGACATGGAAATTTCATAGGAAAGACTGAAAAGGAAAAGCTACATTTTATAATACAATATCTATAAGCTACCACTTTGAATAACCTGAAAGAGAAAGTAGTAAAATACAATGAGTAATCTAATAAATAAATAACTAATGCATGTCACTGTACGGGTACACTGAGTTGACCGGGTGTCTGCGGACACAGTGTGGAAATTGCACAGTGCACTGTGTGGATATTCAGAGGTGGTTTGACAGTCTTGCCTGGCTCTATTAAAGTAGGCAGAAGTCAATCAGGCCCCAGCTTCATTCATTCCACTGAGACTAGGAACTTTCCCATGTGGGACAAGCAAACAAGTCACCTCCTGAAGCAGTGATTCCTGGTACATTATAAAAATCTCGATGGTGGCCACGTAACTAACAGGGACCCTCGGTGATCCACAGCCCATCACAGGTCAAAAGTATGAGTGGTGACCGTTAGCTCAGGGCTATCTGTGCATATACTATATTTCCATTGAATAAATTCATCTAGGCAATAAAAAAATAATATAAAATAAAAATTATACATACAAAAGTGTTTTATTCAGGAGTAAACATATTAAGCTGGGGGTTGGATGCCAAATACTTATCCAGGCAACCTTTAAAGGTTTGTACTGTATTACAATCTATTACGTTGGTGGGCAATTTATTCCATATATTTACAACTCTATTGAAGAAGAAATGCTTAGCTTCATCCGACTGGAATCGTTTGCCATTTATTTTATGCCCATTGCCTCTAGTGTAGTTCGAGTGATCAACTGTGAAGTATTTATCGACAGCCATGTTATCATGTCCTTTAAATATCTTGAATACTTGAATTAAATCTCCTCGTATCCTCCGTTTTGTTAGGGTAAAGAGATTCAGGGCTTCTAAACGTTCCTCATACGGTTTATTTCTCAGTCTAGGTATCACCTTTGTCATCCTTCGCTGCACTCTTTCAAGCTTTTCCATATCCTTTTTATAATACGGTGACCAAAACTGAACGCAATACTCCAAGTGCGGGCGTACTAAGGGATTTTATAAAGTAAGGACGATATTATCGGATTTATATTAAAATGCTCTGCCTATGAACCCAATCAATTTGGTGGCTTTTTTCACAGCTTCTGTACATTGTTTGCTTGGTTTCATATCATTTGTTATTATAACTCCTAAGTCTTTTTCATGGTTTACCCTATCAAGCTAGACATTATTCATGCAGTAACTTGCTCTTTTATTTTTACTGCCAATGTTTAACACTTTGCATTTATTAATATTGAAATCCATTCGCCAGACTTAGGCCCAGTTAAACAGCTGATCAAGATCTCTCTGAACTGCCTGTCTTTGCAGTGCTGTATCTGCTCTATTACCTATTTTAGTACCATCAGCAAATTTGGAAATCTTACAACAAAATACTTCGTCAATATCATTCACATATATTAAGAAAAGAATAGGACCTAACACTGAACCCTGCGCCACTCCACTTGTAACGTTTATCCAGTCTGACTCTTTTCCATTTATTACAACTCTTTGTTTTCGTCCGGTGAGCCAATCTTCTACCCACCCGAGAACACTGCCTCTGAAACCATGTGCCTTTAGCTTCTGAAGGAGTCTTTTGTGTGGAACTTTGTCAAAAGCCTTTTTAAAATCGAGGTAGACCACATCAACAGATTTAGTCCCGTCATACATGTTCAGTATATCATTAAAAAAGTCCAGCAGATTCGTGAGGCAAGAGCGATTATTACGAAAACCATGTTGAGAATCTTTTATGAGATTGTTTGTTTCTAAGTGTTTTACAAACTTGTCTCTGATAATAGTTTCAAGCAATTTGCAAACCACTGATGTTAAACTAATTGGGCAGTAGTTTTCTGGTTGGGCTCTGTTGCCCTTTTTGAATTTTAAGGTTACGTTTGCAAGCTTCCTTTCATGTGGCATCTTACTGCTCTTAAGTGATAAGCTAAAAAGTTCAGCTAAAGGCTTTGATATTTCATTCTGTAGTTCCTTCAATACACGTGGTGATATTTTGTCCGGTACTGGTGCTTTATTCTCTTTTAATCTGTTTATTACAAGCAGTATGTCGTGATCGCTGACTGTAATATCAGTGATAATGTTGCCCTCTTCTATAGGAATGGGGGAAACAGTAGGAACTGTATGTATATTTTCTGTTGAAAATACTGACGTAAAGAAACTATTAAGAATTTTCGCCATCATAGTTTCATCATTAGTGTGCTCTCCGTTATCTGTGATTAAGGGACAGATTGATGAAGTTATTACCTTTTTGCTTCTTATGTAACTGAAAAATTCTTTGGGATTTGATTTACTGATACTTGCAATATGTGTCTCAAGGTTTTTCTTACTGCATTTAATTAATTTTTTGGCATTTCGTCGAAGGGCATCATATTCATTTTTATCACTTTGACTCTTTGTGGTATTATAATTCTTATATGCAAGATTTTTTTGCTTCTAAACAGTGTTTATTGTTGGAGATCCACCATTTAGGTTTAGAATTTTTGGCGGGCCTTCTGTTGCGCATAGGAATACATAATTTGATGGGACTGTTGAGAGTTTCTGTAAAGTAACACCACGCGTCACTAATATCTAAAGTTTCGACAATGGGATGCCAGTCAACTGCACCTGCAATTGCCTTTAATTTATTAAAATTTGCTCTCTAAAAGTCGGACACTTTCTCACAACTGGCCTTGACACTGTCTTCACTTAATTTAATGTTAAAATGTAACTGTGCAATGATTTCTTGTACTAAATTCTCCTCCTACAATAACATTACTCACTACATTTTCTGATATAGCTAAGACAAGATCTAGGACGTTAGCTCCACGTGTTGGATATTCTACAAATTGATACAAAGAACTTTCTTGCAAATTTGTATATAGGTCTGACCCTGTGTGTGAGGATAGGGCTTCTCCCCATTTTGGAACTGGTAAATTAGAGTCACCAAATATTACAGTGCTTTGCATACAAGATAGTTCGGCAATTTGATTGTAGATTTCATTATCGATGTTGAATGGCTGGCCAGGTGGATAATAAATTAACCCAAGAGGGATTTTATGACAATATTAATTTCTAAGCCGAATTTATATAGTGTTGATGTTTTCAGTACATGACTTGGTAATTTCGACTGGATGAAATCCTGATTTAACATATAACAACACGTCGCCCCCTGCTCGATTCTTCCTTTCACAACTGAAAATGTGATAGCCTGGTAAATTAAACTCAGCTAGAAAATCTCTCTGCTTAGTATTTAGCCACGATTCTGTTACTTCAATTACATCATAATCTTCGGTAAAGGAAAGGGCCTCTAAATCAAAATTTATTACGTAGAGTACGAGCATTTGCAAGGATTGCTTTAATATGCTTTCCTTTCTGATGTGGGGAGCTTCCATTATTTATTGAATTATCAGATCGTATGACATCTGCGTTTGCCTCCCATGATGCTTGTTTTTTCTCCAGAAAAAACTTACATCATTAAGCAAACAACCGAGACAGGCAGAACCAACGGCGTTCAAGTGTAGTCCATCGTTCGTAAACAGTGTACGCTGCTCGTAAAATTGGTTCCACGTGTCGATTAACTGAACTCCTACCTGTAAGCAAAGTGACTTGACTCTGTTATTAATACTAAATGTTCTGCTGAAGAAGACATTCCCTGCATTAATCCTTGGTAGTATGCCTGAAATTAAAATAAGGTTAGTTTTCTCCTTGTAGCGTCGGATCATCTTCCTGTACTTCTCCATCAGCTCCTCTGATCATGTTTGCATGACGTCATTGGTACCTGTATGAATGATAACAAGGCTGTCATTTTCCGCATTCTCAAAAACGTCATCCACAGCCTCTGTTACGTCATCTACTCCTGCACTTGGAATACAAAAATGCTTTCGTTTAGAGCGTGCTGGCCGCAAAATTCCACCAACTGACCACGGATGATGGAGTCCCCCACAACCCGTGCCTCATGGGGCTCTTCCTCTACTTCTGTAAGAATCTGAAACTTGTTGTATGTTGTTACTGGAATGATGCTTCTTTTCCTTGCAAGCCTTGCACCATTCCGCACTGGCTGGAACTCATTCTGTACGGTGAGGGAAGAAATAACTACAGCAGGAGGAGGATGGTCAACCTGGACTGCAGTTGGCCTAGCAGTGACATTGTCCTCTGCAGTGTGTCCGACATTACTCGCAATGAATTCCTCCAGCACATCTACTTTTCGGGTCAGACTTAATTTTGTTCGTAGCCTCGGTCAGCTTGTCTTCCAGGCTCTGACGTAGTATGCGCATCCTGCAAACAAAGGTGTGGTCCATATAAAAGGATCCGGTGAAACTACGGGAGCAAGTTACGCAAATTATGTTCCGTGGTATTCTGTGAGAAGAGTGGAGAAATTGCAAGATAGTGAGAAGAGGACAGAGTATAAGAGCATAGTGGAAGAAAGATTGGGAAGGTATGAGCTAGAGCAGATGGAAGGGGTGGAAGACGTATGTAAGATATTCACTGAAGAGATAAGCGCAGTGTGTGAGGCGGTTTGTGGAGTGAGGAGGAGATGCAAGGGTGTGCAAGGGACAGCATGGTGGAATGATGAGGTGAAACGAGCTGTGGAACAAAAGAAGATGGCATATGGTGAATGGTTGGCGAGTAGAGGTAGGGGAGAAGATGAGAGAGAGAAGAGAGAGGTATATGTGAGCAGGAGAAGGGAGGTTAAGAGACTGGTGAAGGAGAGTAAGAAGAAAGTGGATGAAGAGTTTGTGAGGAATCTGAGTGTGAAATGGAGGGAGAGTAAGAAATTGTTTTGGAAGGAGGTAAAGAAAGTAAGGCAGTGTGAAAGGGGAAATAGTAGGGGAGTGAAAGATAGGAATAACAGATTGTTGGTGGAGAAGAGAGAGAAATTAAGGAGATGGAAGGAGCACTTTGAGGATTTGTTGAATGTAGAGAGTGAGAGCAGTGTGAGTATAAGTGGTTGGGGAATGGCTGGGAGAAGAAGAGATGAGAGGAGGGAGGAAGAGATCAGTAGGTCGGAAGTAGTGGAAGCGATGAAGAAGATTAAGCTGGGAAAGGCCCCAGGAATTGATGGAGTGTGTGGTGAAATGCTTAGGTATGGGGGTGAGATTGTTGTGGAGTGGATATGGAAGTTGTGTAGATTGGCTTGGGAAAAGGGAAGGGTTCCAGAGGACTGGAAATCAGGTATAGTTGTTCCTCTGTACAAAGGAAAAGGGGAGAGAGAAGTATGTGGTAACCATAGGGGTATTTGCCTTCTTAGTGTGACTGGTAAAATATATGGTAGAATACTCATTGATAGGGTTAGGCATATGACAGAGGAGCTAGTTGGAGAAGAACAAGGGGGATTTAGGAAGGGAAAAGGGTGTGTAGATCAGATATTTGTTCTAAGATGTTTAGTGGAGAAGTATCTAGAGAAGGGAAGGAAAGTGTGCGCTGCCTTCATGGACTTGGAGAAAGCTTATGACAGAATAGATAGGAAAGGTATGTGGAAGGTACTAAGAATATATGGAGTGGAGGGGAAATGGTGGAGTGCTGTGAAGAGTATGTACGAGGGAGCTAGGGCTACGGTGCGAGTGGATGGTGAGCTGAGTGAGTTCTTTGATCTCAATGTGGGACTGAAACAGGGGTGTGTAATGTCTCCATGGCTGTCTAATATATATATGGATGGGGTCGTATAGGAGGTACAAGGTAGGGCAGTGGATGTGGGGGTGGCCCTAATGAATGAGGGTGAGATTTGGAAGCTTCCGGTGTTGCTGTTTGCTGATGATACAGTATTGTTGAGTGAAGATGAATGGGAG
>NC_136972.1:1860000-1875873 GCF_032717465.1 Coenobita brevimanus
AAAGACACACATACGTAGATACACACACAAAAAGGTTCACATATATAGATACACACACAGAAAGATACACATACGTAGATACACACACAAAAAGATACACATACGTAGATACACACATAGAAAGACACACATACGTAGACACACGTACAGAAAGACACACATACGTACATACACATACAGAAAGACACACATACGTACATACACATACAGAAAGACGCACATACGGAGATACACATACAGAAAGGCACACATACATAGATACACACACAGAAAGACGCACATACGTAGATACACATACAGAAAGGCACACATACATAGATACACATACAGAAAGACGCACATACATTGATAAACATACAGAAAGACGCACATACATTGATACACATACAGAAAGACACACATACGTAGATACACACACAGAAAGACACACATACATAGATACACATACAGAAAGACACACATATCTAGATACACACACAGAAAGACGCACATACGTAGATACTCATACAGAAAGACCCACATACATAGATACACACACAGAAAGACACACATACATAGATACACATATACAAAGAGACATACGTACATTCACATACAGACTCGATGACACAAACCATACCTTCACCGTCGGTAGTAAGAGGAAGAAAAGGAAAGAGGAAAAATGAGGAAGAAAAAGTGAGGGAAAATGGGGTACAGAAAGAATGAGGAGAAAATGAGGGAGAGAAAGAATGAGGAGAAAATGAGGGAGAGAGAGAGAGAGAGAGAGAGAGAGAGAGAGAGAGAGAATGAGGAGAAAATGAGGGAGAGAAAGAGGGGATAATAAGGGAGAGAAAGAATGAGGAGAAAATGAGGGAGAGAAAGGAAGAGGGAAAATGAGGAAAGGAAAAAGGAAAAATGAAGGAGAGAAAGAAAGAGGAAAAATGAAGGAGACAGATAAAGTGAAAAATCTATCTATCTATCTATTGCCAGACGCCTTAATAACGAGGTTTATAAAGAGGTAGATGGTGTGGCTATGGGCTCGCCTCTGGGTCCGACTATGGCTACTTTCTCTGCTTTTGGGTGAAGAAATGGCAAGATAATTGACCTGCATACTTTAAACCCAACCTATATCGTAGATATATGGATGACACTCTACTTATATTTCAAGATGAAAGCCATGCTCCCCTTTTTTTTAAACTACCTAAATAAACAATATAAGAACATAAAATTTACCATTGAATGTGAAGTTAACTGTAAACTCCCTTTTCTTGATTTACAAATACAGAAGTTAAATGGCACTCTGGTTATGTCTGTATATCGCAAGCCTACTTTCTCCGGTTTGGGTACTACCTTTTTTAATTACTGTCCATTTATTTTTAAGGTGAATGCAATTAGAACACTTGTATAGAGCTTATAACCTAACTTCAACCTACAACCTATTCCATAAGGTCACATTTTTGAGGAATTTCTTTGCTAACAATGGTTTCAGCACTGCTTTATTTTTTTAACTGTGCTAGAAAATTCTTAGCCAAAATTTACAGTCCAAAACAACCCGTATGCACAGTGAGTATAGAGGAAATGTTTCCCTCTCTACCTTTCCTTGGTACTGTATCAGAAAAGATCGAGAGGGCACAGAAATAAAACTTTTCTTTTTTCTATCCTCAAATAAAGTTCCGATACGTTCATAAGAATGATCTTATGATTCTATCATTTTTTCATTACTAAGACCGACTACCGACTGCCCTCAGCTCATCAGTCGTTTATGAATATAAGTACCTTAGTTGCAATGCAGGGTATATTGGAAGCACAATACGAGCTTTCAAGCTAAGGGTTGACGAGCATAGAGGTCAGTTGAGCAGGTCAGGGGCCGGACGCACTAACGCAGTTACGGTCCGGTAACTCGCTACAGGCGGGGGAAAAGGGAGCGGCGTAGGTCTCCCTGTGAGCGACCCTCCTCACTCAGCGGTAAGGAAACATTCATATATTTGTAATACTTATGTTGATCCAAAGAATTTCTGTATAATAGACACATGTACCAGTAAGAATCTAAGAATACTAGAATCCATTCATGTTTATAAACGAGAACCCGCCCTAAACATTTGTCTGTCTGCTGTCCCTCTGAATATATTGTGCAATTAAGTCCCTCTTTAATTTAACACTACGTTTTCTCTTTGATTTAAGTGTGATCAGCTGATGCTCAAATAGTTCTTTTAGGATTTTAAATACCTTGGAGGTCTTATATATATATATATATATATATATATATATATATATATATATATATATATATATATATATATATATATATATATATATATATATATATATATTTTAGATCCACTGAAGATGACATAGATGAATATCTCGAAACGTCTGGACATAATAAAATATGCTGTTCGTTGCAACACTGGTATTGCTTTTCCTGTATAAGATGCGGTTCCTTCAGAGCAAGCCTGTCTCAATAATTCTTCGCAGTAGGTATGGACCCCTCTTCACTTCACGGGTTCCGGAAGTACGAACGGCTGTCAACCCAGCTGGAAAAAAGAAACCTTGACCTTTATTTTCTTTTATGTTGAAAGACTTACAGTGTGTTTCCCAACTTCCTTAGGTTCAAGCTGTACTGGAAAACTCTTTGTAACTCAGAGCTGTATAAATCTTGGCAAGGTAAGTTACTTAATATTGAAATAAGAACTAAAGAAAAAGAAATTAGGGACCTTAAAGTTTCACTTAGTCAGTCGTGTAAATGCTTGACCTCCATTGTTTCATGTTTAGACTTCTACTGTTTAAAGCATTTTGTTAAGCAAAAGTAAACAGAGTACGTACAAATATTGGCAAGGTTCGTTGAAAGAAATTACTTCGGCTTGGGGCTAAATCTGAGCTAAAATCATGTGGTCCTCAAAAGTTATATTCAATTACTCAAATGTAGAATTATCCAGTCGTGAGTCCTTTTTGTTATCTTTCGGTTTAGAATTTAACCTACCTGTGTTTCGGCCTAACTTTTATAAATACTTCACTGCTTTTGAGAGTATGATACAAACACTTAGAGGATGTAAGCTCACTGAGGGGTATAGCTTCAATTCAGTTATTCAGTGTGTTCACAATATAGCATGTAAAGAATACTATGGGTTTAAAAGTTCTAAAGTATATTCACCTATTCTCACAAAGAAAGATTTTAGGATTTTGAAAGACTTGGGTAAAAATAAGGGGTTGGATGTCTGTCGTCCAGATAAAGAAGGAGGCGTTGTGCTACTCAATAAAGTTGATTTCATAGCGAAAATGCACGATATTTTCAAGGACTCCACGAAGTTCATTAAAGTCATTCAGGCCGATTTAATAAAACTGAACATGAAAATAGACGATAAAGTAAATAGGTTATTAAAATCTATGGTTATAAACGGAAAGAACGTATGTAATGACTACCTTCCAAAATTGAGTTCAAACAGACATTTACGAAAAAGAAAAACAAAAAGGAAATAGTATTATCCAGAGAGTACTTCTATATTCCAGTTATATCGAAATTTGACAACTTTCGTGTTTGCTTCGGATTTTGGAAGACTGCCATCTTGAATTTTGAGTATCATATGTGTAATATGAAATCAGTAATGGTACTTTCGTGTTGGCAGTGCCTGAAAACCTCATAATGAGCATACAAACCATGCAGTATTTCCATAAAAAGATACACGACTTTTTTGTTTAGGGAGGGTCCGGATGGTGACCATCTTGGATTTCGGGTACTACACAGGGTCACATTGATTTCCTATAGGCACCATCGTGTCGGCAGTGCCTGAAAACCCCATTATAGGATGCCAGGTACTACCTTTCTATTAGAAATTGTAAGCCTTTATAGTCCTGAAAGACCCCGTTGGCAGCCATTTTTAAAACCGTCATTTTCTCACTGATGCTATGATTCTGGCAATTCCACCTAATACCGTTTTCAAGCTGGCGGTATCCTATACTCAAATCACCAGTCAAAGTCTCTTCCCAAAAAGATGTATACGGGCCTCTACTACAGAGACTGGACTAATTAGGAATAGGACAGACTTGTCGTATGGGAGGTATTAGCCTTGTGTGATCCTCTCACTGCTATAAAGCTCTCTTAATATCTTCAGTACAGTGACTTCATTGTCATTTAATTCCTCCTTAACTCAGATCTTTTTAAACGAACTTAGGAGAAATTTTTGGAAATGAATAGGTTAGTATAGTCTTTACTGAATCCCGTTATTACGAGGACGCCCACTTAAACTTAGTAGGTAGCAGCGACAGTAAACTACTAAAGCTTACAATGCTTGGCCTGATTCTTCCAGTGCTCTATCATTCCGTCCAAGTAGGGTTAATGGTAACATAATAAACTTTCGGGCTCACGGGATTAATTGTAAGTTGAGTGCAATCAAGTTTATAGGGAATGGAGACTGAGGAAGAGATGGAGGGATGGGGGTGGAAACGAACAATATAGACGAGGTGTGAGTTGGGGAGACTGCAGCCTGACGGCAGAAGATAGGGTAACATAGATGCGATTCGGTTGTCCCTACCCCGTACGAAATTTTTTTAATGAACTAAACAGAGTTTTCCGATCATGAAGGAATTCACTAAACATTTCGTTACATCTTGACAAAGTTTTGAGACTAAAAGAACTATTTACCACAGCTGTTAATTTGTTCTCTGTCTGTCTGTCTGTCTGTCTGTCTGTCAGTCTGTCTGTCTCTCTCTCTCTCTCTCTCTCTCTCTCTCTCTCTCTCTCTCTCTCTCTCTCTCTCTCTCTCTCTCTCTCTCTCTCTCTCTCTCTCTCTCTCTCTCTCTCTCTCTTTCTCTCTCTCTCTCTCTCTCTCTCTCTCTCACACACACACACACACACACACACACACACACACACACACACACACACACGCACATGCACAGCTGTTCAGGGACAGACTAATAATTACGGCGGTAACTCTGTTTTTGCCAGATGTCGACTGTGGTTTGAATAGTGATGTGGATGGTTGATGGTGTGGATATTTGGTGGTGTGAATAGTGATGTGGATGGCTGATGGCATGGATATTTGATGGTGTGAATAGCGATGTGGATGGTTGATGGTGTGGTTATTTGGTGGTGTGAATAGTGATGTGGATGGTTGATGGTGTGGTTATTTGGTGGTGTGAATAGTGATGTGGATGGTTGATGGTGTGGTTATTTGGTGGTGTGAATAGTGATGTGGATGGTTGATGGTGTGGGTATTTGGTGGTGTGAATAGTGATGTGGATGGTTGATGGTGTGGATATTTGGTGGTACAAAGGAGTACAAAGGTAAGCAAAAAACAACAGACCTTATGGTCTTTCGAGGCTGTTTCGTACAGAGTAGACTATGACTACAAGATCTAACTCTACATGCTGAAGGATAAGGATAGTAAATGAAGTATGCTCCCCCAGCCTCCAAACTCTCCATTCAAAGCTGGCAAAGAAAAAGTGAAAAAAACCACGCAGCGTGGAAAAACTGACATGGAAATTTCATAGGAAAGACTGAAAAGGAAAAGCTACATTCTATAAAACAATATCTATAAGCTACCAGTATGAACTACCTGAAAGAGAAAATGGTAATGAACAATGAGTAATCTAATAAATGAATAACTAATGCATGTCACTGTACAGGTATGCTGAGTTGACCGGGTGTCTGCGGACACAGTGTGGAAGTTGCACAGTGCACAGTGTGGATATTCACGGGTGGCGTGGGAGCCTTGCCTGGCGCTATTAAGGTAGGCAGCAGTCAATCAGGCCCCAGCTTCATTCACTCCACTGAGAATAGGAACTTTCCCATGCGGGACAAGCAAACAAGTCACCTCCTGAAGCAGTGACTCTTGGTACATTAAAAAAATCCCGATGGTGGCCACGTAACTAACAGGGACCCTCAGTGATCCAGAGCCCATCACAGGTCAAAAGTATGAGTAGTGACCGTTAACTCAGGGCTATCTGTGCATATACTATATTTGCATTTAATAAATTGATCCAGGCTTTAAAAAACTAAAATAAAATAAAACTGAAAATTATACATACAAAAGTGTTTTATTCAGGAGTAAACATATTAAGCTCGGGGTTGGATGCCAAATACTTATCCTCGTGCCCTTTAAAGGTTTGTACTGTATTACAGTCTATTACGTTGGAAGGCAATTTATTCCATATATTTACAACTCTATTGAAGAAGAAATGCTTAGCTTCATGCGACTGGAATCGTTTGCAAATTATTTTATGCCCATTGCCTCTAGTGTAGTTCGAGTGATCAACTGTGAAGTATTTATCGACAGCCATGTTATCATGTCCTTTGAATATCTTGAATACTTGAATTAAATCTCCTCGTATCCTTCGTTTTGTTTGCACTCTTTCAAGCTTTTCCATATCCTTTTTATAATACGGTGACCAAAACTGAACGCAATGCTCCAAGTGCGGGCGTACTAAAGAATTATATAAAGTAAGGACGATATTATTGGATTTATATTCAAATGCTTTGCCTATGAGCCCAATCAATTTGTTGGCTTTTTCAACAGCGTCTGTACATTGTTTGCTTGGTTTCAAATCATTTGTTATAACTCTTAAGTCTTTTTCATGGTTTACCCTATGAAGCTGGACCTTATTCATGCTGTAACGTGCTCTTACATTTTTACTGCCAATGTTTAACACTTTGCATTTATTAATAATGAAATCCATTTGCCAGACTTGGGCCCAGTTAAACAGTTGATCCAGATCTCTCTGAATTGCCTGTCTTTGCAGTGCTGTATCTGGTCTGTTACCTATTTTAGTATCGTCAGCAAATTTTGAAATCTTACAACACAATCCTTCGTCAATATCATTCACATATATTAAGAAAAGAATAGGACCTAACACTGAACCCTGCGGCACTCCACTTGTAACGTTTATCCAGTCTGACTCTTTTCCATTTATTACAACTCTTTGCTTTCGTCCGGTGAGCCAATCTTCTACCCACCCAAGAACACTGCCTCTGAAACCATGTGCCTTTAGCTTCTGAAGGAATCTTTTGTGTGGAACTTTGTCAAAAGCCTTTTGAAAATCGAGGTAGACCATATCAACAGATTTAGTCTCGTCATACATGTTCAGTTTATCATTAAAAAAGTCCAGCAGATTCGTGAGGCAAGAGCGATTATTACGAAAACCATGTTGAGAATCATTTAAGAGATTGTTTGTTTTAAGTGTTTTACAAACTTGTCTCTGATAATAGTTTCAAGCAATTTGCAAAGCACTGATGTTAAACTAATTGGGTGATAGTTTTCTGGTTGGGCTCTGTTGCCCTTTTTGAATATTGAAGTTACGTTAGCAAGCTTCCAGTCATGTGGCATCATACTGCTCTTAAGTGATAAGCTAAAAAGTTCAGCTAAAGGCTTTGATATTTCATTCTGTAGTTCCTTCAATACACGTGGTGATATTTTGTCCAGTCCTGGTGCTTTATTCTCTTTTAATCTGTTTATTGCAAGCAGTATGTCGTGATCGCTGACTGTAATATCAGTGATTATGTTGCCCTCTTCTATAGGAATGGGAGAAACAGTAGGAACTGAATGTATATTTTCTGTTGTAAATACTGACGTGAAGAAACTATTAAGAATTTTCGCCATCATAGTTTCATCATAAGTGTGCTCTCCATAATCTGTCATTAAGGGACCGATTGATGAAGTTATTACCTTTTTGCTTCTTATGTAACTGAAAAATTCTTTGGGATTTGATTTTCTGATACTTGCAATATGTGTCTCAAGGTTTTTCTTACTGCATTTAATTAATTTTTTGGCATTTCGTCGAAGGGCATCATATTCATTTTTATCATTTTGACTCTTTGTTATATTATAATTCTTATATGCAAGATTTTTTCCTTCTAAACAGTGTTAAATGTTGGAGTTCCACCATTTGGGTTTAGAATTTTTGGCGGGCCTTCTGTTGCGCATAGGAATTCATAATATGATAGCACTGTTGAGAGTTTCTGTAAAGTAACTCCACGCATCATTGATATCTAAAGTTTCGACAATGGGATGCCAGTCAACTGCACCTGCAATTGCCTTTAATTTCTTAAAATTTGCTCTCTTAAAGTCGGACACTTTCTCACAACTGGCCTTGACACTGTCTTCACTGAATTTAATGTTAAATGTAACTGTGCAATGATTACTTGTACTAAATTCTTCTCCTACAATAACTTTACTCACTACATTTTCTGATGTAGCTAAGACAAGATCTAGGATGTTAGCTCCACGTGTTGGATTACAAATTGATACAAAGAACTTTCTTGCAAATTTGTATATAGGTCTGACCCTGTGTGTGAGGATAGGGCTTCTCCCCATTTTGGAACTGGTAAATTAGAGTCACCAAATATAACAGTGCTTTGCATACAAGATAGTTCGGCAATTTGATTGTAGATTTCATTATCGATGTTGAGTGGCTGGCCAGGTGGACAATAAATTAACCCAAGAGTGATTTTATGACAATATTAATTTCTAAGCTGAATATATATAGTGTTGATGTTTTCAGTACATGACTTGGTAATTTCGACTGGATGAAACCCTGATTTAACATACAACAACACGCCGCCCCCTGCTCGATTCTTCCTTTCAAAACTGAAACTGTGATAGCCTGGAAAATTAAACTCAGCTAGAAAATCTCTCTGCTCAGTATTTAGCCACGATTCTGTTACTCCAATTACATCATAATCTTCGGTAAAGGAAAGGGCCTCTAAATCAAAATTTATTACGTAGACTTCGAGCATTTGCAAGGATTGCTTTAATGTGCTTTCCTTTCTGATGTGGGGAGCTTCCATTATTTATTCATTTATCAGATCGTATGACATCTGCGTTTGCCTCCCGTGATGCTTGTTTTTTCTCCAGAAAAAACTTACATCATTAAGCAAACGACCGAGACGGGCAGAACCAACGGCATTCAAGTGTAGTTCATCGTTCGTAAACAGTGGACGCTGCTCGTATAATTGGTTCCACGTGTCGATGAACTGAACTCCTCCCTGTAAGCAAAGTGACTTGACTCTGTAATTAATACTAAATGCTCTGCTGAAGAAGGCATTCCCTGCATTAATCCTTGGTAGTATGCCTGAAATTAAAATATGGTTAGTTTTCTCCTTGTAGTGTCGGATCATCTTCCTGTATTTCTCCATCAGCTCCTCTGATCGGGTTCGAATGACGTCATTGGTACCTGTATGAATGATAACAAGGCTGTTTCCGCATTCTCAAAAACGTCATCCACAGCCTGTTTTACGTCATCTGCTCCTGCACCTGGAATACAAAAATGCTTTCGTTTAGAGCGTGCCTGGCCGCAAAATTCCACCAACTGACCATGGATGATGGAGTCCCCCCCCACATTGCCTCATGGGGCTCTTCCTCTACTTCTGTGAGAATCTGAAACTTGTTGTATGTTGTTACTGGAATGATGGTTCTTTTCTTTTCAAGCCTTGCACCATTCCTCACTGGCTGGAACTCATTCTGTACGGTGGGAGGAGAAGTATCTACAGCAGGAGCAGGATGGTCAACCTGGACTCCAGTTGGCCCAGCAGTAACATTGTCCTCTGCAGTGTGTCCGACATTACTCGCAATGAATTCCTCCAGCACATCTACTTTTCGGGTCAGACTGTTAATTTTGTTCGTAGCCTCGGTCAGCTTATCTTCCAGGCTCTGACGTGGTTTGCACATCCTGCAAACAAAGGTGTGGTTCGTATAAAAGGATCCGGTGAAAGTACCGGAGCAGGTTACGCAAATGATGTTCCGCGGCATTCTGAAATGCAATGTAACTGCTAGGATTAATCAGAGAAATAGAATCTGGTAATACTGATTAGTATCAGGAATGATATTGGAACAAGAATAAGTTATATACAAAACCTGCTAGAACAGTGACAATTTATGCAATGGTTACGGGTTTTACTGGTGGAGTCTTGTTGCTGTTTAGACCTGTACAAGAATAGCTATTTTACTGGTTATTAGTACACCTGTTACAAAGAATGGAAAGCAAACCGTTACCTGGAATGAAGAACTTTTTTACGTTCAAAGCCAAACGTCTTTACGAAATTCAGTTCTCATACCGTATCGTAATAATAATAATAATAATAATAATAATAATAATAATAATAAACAGAGTAGAGAATGAATAAGGGGAGGAGGAAAATGAATAGGAAGAGGGAAAGACGAAGAAGTGGAAGATGCCGGAAACAGAGAAGAAAAGATATGAGGAAGGGATGGAGAATACGATAATGAAGAGGAGAAGGGAAGGAGGGAAAGAGAGACAGAGAAAGTAGTGGGGAGGGAGAAGTGAGGCAAAAAGGAGAGATGGGATAGAAGAGATGAATAAGGAGGCACAACAAGCGATAGATAGAGAGAAGTGGGAAACACAAAGGCAAAGACAAATAAATGAGGATGAAAAAGAAGAGAGAAATATGAAGAGGCGGGGAGGGAAAAGAGAGAGCAGAGAGACTGAACATGAATAAGGAGGGAGAGGAGAGAGGGGAGAAGAAGGAAGAAGGAAGCTTAGGAAGACAATAGGTAAAAGAAAGAATGGGTACGTGAGGTGGATAAGGAATAATATAAAATATCAGAATGTGGACAAAAAATTTGCAGAAACAAACAAATCTTTACTCTCTCTCTCTCTCTCTCTCTCTCTCTGGTAAAAATAAGTGTTTGTTTCATGGGACTGGATATGTTTGTTAAGGAATCTATAACCAATACCTTTATAATTCGACTGCTGTATTGTTATTTTTTTTCTTTCTTCCTCTCTTCCTATTTTTCCCATTTTTCCTGTCACCTTTTATTACTACTCTTTCCTTTTCAGGTGGCTTTACTTTGAGTGACAAGCCTACTTGTTTCCTGTAAGCCAGGAAACCATTTACAACGCTGGGTGGTAACCATATAACTAACCCACACATGTTGTTAACAAACGGGTTAACGGTGCCTCTCCCTGTAAAACAAGTATATAACTCAAAAACAAACGACCACCTACGGGATTATGGCGTCTGGCTATAGACAGATAGATAGATAGATAGATAGTATTGTTATATATTTTACGATTGCTATATCATTGTGTCCATTGATAATGCTGTAAACCTGCTTTATCACCTCTTATTTTATTTATTTATTTTTTTAGATAAACAAAATGTAGTTGTACTGATTTTTTTTTTTTAAATAAAATGTAGTTCTCGTGTAGGCTCCTCGTGTAGTGCATTTCGCAATCTAGGTATGATTTTCCTCACTCTTTGTGTAATCTCTCGAGCGTCTTCATACGCGTATATATGTTACGAGACGAAAGCTGGAAGAAAAAAGTAACGCCACGCCGGGATTTTTGACTCATAATTTTGACCTTCGATCGACGTACACCAAAATCAGTTAACGCCTCACACCCACACAGTGTACAGGCCGGTTTTTATTGACGTCTGATGAAGCATGTGTGAGATATATACTTAAAACAGACACATACGTACATACACGCAAAGACACACATACGTAGATACACACACAAAAAGGTTCACATATATAGATACACACACAGAAAGATACACATACGTAGATACACACACAAAAAGATACACATACGTAGATACACACATAGAAAGACACACATACGTAGACACACGTACAGAAAG
This sequence comes from Coenobita brevimanus, assembly GCF_032717465.1. Taxonomy (NCBI): domain Eukaryota; kingdom Metazoa; phylum Arthropoda; class Malacostraca; order Decapoda; family Coenobitidae; genus Coenobita; species Coenobita brevimanus. The sequence goes on from NC_136972.1 coordinate 1,871,579, forward strand.
ACACACATACGTACATACACATACAGAAAGACACACATACGTACATACACATACAGAAAGACGCACATACGGAGATACACATACAGAAAGGCACACATACATAGATACACACACAGAAAGACGCACATACGTAGATACACATACAGAAAGGCACACATACATAGATACACATACAGAAAGACGCACATACATTGATAAACATACAGAAAGACGCACATACATTGATACACATACAGAAAGACACACATACGTAGATACACACACAGAAAGACACACATACATAGATACACATACAGAAAGACACACATATCTAGATACACACACAGAAAGACGCACATACGTAGATACTCATACAGAAAGACCCACATACATAGATACACACACAGAAAGACACACATACATAGATACACATATACAAAGAGACATACGTACATTCACATACAGACTCGATGACACAAACCATACCTTCACCGTCGGTAGTAAGAGGAAGAAAAGGAAAGAGGAAAAATGAGGAAGAAAAAGTGAAGGAAAATGGGGTACAGAAAGGATGAGGAGAAAATGAGGGAGAGAAAGAATGAGGAGAAAATGAGGGAGAGAAAGAATGAGGAGAAAATGAGGGAGGGAGAGAGAGAGAGAGAGAGAGAGAGAGAGAGAATGAGGAGAAAATGAGGGAGAGAAAGAGGGGATAATAAGGGAGAGAAAGAATGAGGAGAAAATGAGGGAGAGAAAGGAAGAGGGAAAATGAGGAAAGGAAAAAGGAAAAATGAAGGAGAGAAAGAAAGAGGAAAAATGAAGGAGACAGATAAAGTGAAAAATCTATCTATTTATCTATTGCCAGACGCCTTAATAACGAGGTTTATAAAGAGGTAGATGGTGTGGCTATGGGCTCGCCTCTGGGTCCGACTATGGCTACTTTCTCTGCTTTTGGGTGAAGAAATGGCAAGATAATTGACCTGCATACTTTAAACCCAACCTATATCGTAGATATATGGATGACACTCTACTTATATTTCAAGATGAAAGCCATGCTCCCCTTTTTTTTAAACTACCTAAATAAACAATATAAGAACATAAAATTTACCATTGAATGTGAAGTTAACTGTAAACTCCCTTTTCTTGATTTACAAATACAGAAGTTAAATGGCACTCTGGTTATGTCTGTATATCGCAAGCCTACTTTCTCCGGTTTGGGTACTACCTTTTTTAATTACTGTCCATTTATTTTTAAGGTGAATGCAATTAGAACACTTGTATAGAGCTTATAACCTAACTTCAACCTACAACCTATTCCATAAGGTCACATTTTTGAGGAATTTCTTTGCTAACAATGGTTTCAGCACTGCTTTATTTTTTTTTTTAACTGTGCTAGAAAATTCTTAGCCAAAATTTACAGTCCAAAACAACCCGTATGCACAGTGAGTATAGAGGAAATGTTTCCCTCTCTACCTTTCCTTGGTACTGTATCAGAAAAGATCGAGAGGGCACAGAAATAAAACTTTTTCTTTTTCTATCCTCAAATAAAGTTCCGATACGTTCACTTTAAGAATGATCTTATGATTCTATCATTTTTTCATTACTAAGACCGACTACCGACTGTTCCCTCAGCTCATCAGTCGTTTATGAATATAAGTACCTTAGATTGCAATGCAGGGTATATTGGAAGCAATAAATACGAGCTTTCAAGCTAAGGGTTGACGAGCATAGAGGCTCAGTTGAGCAGGTCAGGGGCCGGACGCACTAACGCAGTTACGGTCCGGTAACTCGCTGAGGCGGGGAAAAGGGAGCGGCGTAGGTCTCCCTGTGAGCGACCCTCCTCACTCAGCGGTAAGGAAACATTCATATATTTGTAATACTTATGTTGATCCAAAGAATTTCTGTATAATAGACACATGTACCAGTAAGAATCTAAGAATACTAGAATCCATTCATGTTTATAAACGAGAACCCGCCCTAAACATTTGTCTGTCTGCTGTCCCTCTATGAATATATTGTGCAATTAAGTCCCTCTTTTAATTTAACACTACGTTTTCTCTTTGATTTAAGTGTGATCAGCTCATGCTCAAATAGTTCTTTTAGGATTTTAAATACCTTGCGGGTCTTACATATATATATATATATATATATATATATATATATATATATTTTATATCCACTGAAGATGACATAGATTAATATCTCGAAACGTCTGGACATAATAAAATATGCTGTTCGTTGCAACACTTGGTATTGCTTTTCCTGTATAAGATGCGGTTCCTTCAGAGGCAAGAAACCTGTCTCAATAATTCTTCGCAGTAGGTATGGACCCCTCTTCACTTCACGGGTTCCGGAAGTACGAACGGCTGTCAACCCAGCTGGGAAAAAGAAACCTTGACCTTTATTTTCTTTTATGTTGAAAGACTTACAGTGTGTTTCCCAACTTCCTTAGGTTCAAGCTGTACTGGAGAAAACTCTTTGTAACTCAGAGCTGTATAAATCTTGGCAAGGTAGAGGTTACTTAATATTGAAATAAGAACTAAAGAAAAAGAGAAATTAGGGACCTTAAAGTTTCACTCTAGTCAGTCGTGTAAATGCTTGACCTCCATTGTTTCATGTTTAGACTTCTACTGTTTAAAGCATTTTGTTAAGCAAAAGTAAACAGAGTACGTACAAATATTGGCAAGGTTCGTTGAAAGAAATTACTTCGGCTTGGGGCTAAATCTGAGCTAAATCTTCATGTGGTCCTCAAAAGTTATATTCAATTACCTTTCAAATGTAGAATTATCCAGTCGTGGAGTCCTTTTGTTATCTTTCGGCTTTAGAAATTTAACCTACCTGTGTTTCGGCCTAACTTTTATAAATACTTCACTGCTTTTGAGAGTATGATACAAACACTTAGAGGATGTAAGCTCACTGAGGGTATAGCTTCAATTCAGTTATTCAGTGTGTTCACAATAGTAGCATGTAAAGAATACTATGGAGTTTAAAAAGTTCTAAAGTATATTCACCCTATTCTCACAAAAGAAAGATTTTAGGATTTTGAAGAAGACTTGGGTAAAAATATAGGGGTTGGATGTCTGTCGTCCAGATAAAAGAAGGAGGCGTTGTGCTACTCAATAAAAGTTGATTTCATAGCGAAAATGCACGATATTTTCAAGGACTCCACAGAAGTTCAATATTAAAGTCATTCAGGCCGATTTAATAAAACTGAACATGAAAATAGACGATAAAGTAAATAAGAGTTATTAAAATCTATGGTTATAAACGGAAAGAACGTATGTAATGACTACCTTCCAAAATTGAGTTCAAACAGACATTTACATGAAAAAGAAAAACAAAAAAAGGAAATAGTGTATTATGCCAGAGAGAGAGTACTTCTATATTCCAGTTATATCGAAATTTGACAACTTTCGTGTTTGCTTCGGATTTTGGAAGACTGCCATCTTGAATTTTGAGTATCATATGTGTTAATATGAAATCAGTAATGGTACTTTCGTGTGCTGGCAGTGCCTGAAAAACCTCATAATGAGCATACAAACCATGCAGTATTTCCATAAAAAGATACACGACTTTTTTGTTTTTAGGGAGGGTCTGGATGGTGGCCATCTTGGATCTTGGGTACTACACAAGGTCACATTGATTTCCTATAGGCACCATCGTGTCGGCTGTGCCTGAAAACCCCATTATATGGGATGCCCAGGTACTACCTTTCTATTAGAAATATGTAAGCCTTTATAGTCCTGAAAGACCCCGTTGGCAGCCATTTTTAAAACCGTCATTTTCTCACTGATGCTATGATTCTGGCAATTCCACCTAATACCGTTTTCAAGCTGGCGGTATCCTATACTCAAATCACCAGTCAAAGTCTCTTCCCAAAAAGATGTATACGGGCCTCTACTACAGAGACTGGACTAATTAGGAATAGGACAGACTTGTCGTATGGGAGGTATTAGCCTTGTGTGATCCTCTCACTGCTATAAAGCTCTCTTAATATCTTCAGTACAGTGACTTCATTGTCATTTAATTCCTCCTTAACTCAGATCTTTTTAAACGAACTTAGGAGAAATTTTTGGAAATGAATAGGTTAGTATAGTCTTTACTGAATCCCGTTATTACGAGGACGCCCACTTAAACTTAGTAGGTAGCAGCGACAGTAAACTACTAAAGCTTACAATGCTTGGCCTGATTCTTCCAGTGCTCTATCATTCCGTCCAAGTAGGGTTAATGGTAACATAATAAACTTTCGGGCTCACGGGATTAATTGTAAGTTGAGTGCAATCAAGTTTATAGGGAATGGAGACTGAGGAAGAGATGGAGGG